>NC_080397.1:60968790-61269758 GCF_030265065.1 Corythoichthys intestinalis | reverse complement strand
TTAGTAGAATAAATTTGCCTAACAAAATTCTGCCATCTTTAATGCCATCAATACTATTTACAATTCTCATAGCAAATCGCTCGCACGCAACTCCACAAACTGTAGTCGTAAAGTTAAGTACAGTAGAGCTGAAACAAATACTCGAGAAACTCGAGTTTAAAAACTGATCCGAGTAATTTTATTCACCTCGAGTAATTGTTACATTTTGACAGCTTGAAGCATCACGTTTTGCCCAGACTACTTTTAATGCGGGACAACGCGCTAATGTCACGTGCGTAGAGGAAAAAGTAATTAAAAAAAACAACAATTTACTGCAGCCGACAGCCGCTACAAACGATGCCGACGTTGCTAAAACTAGCCCGCATGATGCTACGGTGGTAGCAGGTAGCGTCTGATGGGTCTCATAGAGATCACATTTATGTTGAAATGGATGCGAAATGACAGTCAGCGGCGTTAGTAAACAGCCGCCATCTTAAAGCAGTAGACTTTTAAGCGCTAGTAAATAACATTAACGTTACTGTCACTCGCTCACGTTAGCCCTGCGAAGGGCTAGGTTTCTATTAATTATGACCACTGTTGATGCGTGGCTAACGTGTTTTACATACAGACTTTATTTAATCTATCAAAACATAGCGCTGTAGAGTGATGATGGTGTAAAATAAAAACTTAATAATGCTAACAGTCAATTTTAGCTCAGTAGTCATTGCTGAATAAAACACCAAGTAACACTGGTCCCTAATATGCTCCAATACAGCAGGTATCATACATTTATTTTAAACACTGCAAAAACTCAAAATCCTATCAGGACTTACAGTATAGACTAATTTAAAACTTAACTACAACTTAGCTTGACACAAATGGAAATTCAATTGAAACACGTGGGAAAAACACCTAACTTTTAAGTGATGTGTGTTATCAAGCGTAATGGCATTTTTAGGTAAGAAATACATATATACATATATATTAGGGCTGTCAAACGATTAAAATTTTTAATCGAGTTAATTACAGCTTAAAAATTAATTAATCGCAATTAATCGCAATTCAAACCATCTATAAAATATACCATATTTTTCTGTAAATTATTGTTGGAATGGAAAGATAAGACACAAGATGGATATATACTTTCAAAATACAGAACATAAGGACTATTTGTTTATTATAACAATAAATCAACAAGATGGTATTAACAGTAACATTCTGTCAAAGCCATCCATGGATAGAAAGACTTGAAGCTGTTAAAAGATAAATGTTAGTACAAGTTATAGAAATTTTATAATAAAACCCCTCAATGTTTTCGTTTTAATAAAATTTGTAAAATTTTCAATTAAAAAAAAAAAAAAATAGTAGCCTGCCATTGTTGATGTCAATAATTACACAATGCTCATGGTTGCTGAAACCCATAAAATCAGTCGCAACCAAGCGCCAGCAGAGGGCGACAAAACTAAAAAAAAAAAACACAAGTAACAAGTGGCGATTACACTGTGCTGTCATTTTAATCTGTTTGAGCGGGGCATGTGCGTTAATTGCTTCAAATATTTTAACGTGATTAATTTAAAAAAATAATTACCGCTCGTTAACGTGATAAGTTTGACATCCCTAGTTTTTTTAAGTTTTTTCCCACAAAGTATAATTAAAAACATATATAATATATATATATGTAATATATTTATTAGGGTTGTCAAACGATTAAAATTTTTAATCGAGTTAATTACAGCTTAAAAATTAATTAATCGCAATTCAAACCATCTATAAAATATGCCATATTTTTCTGTAAATTATATATATATTCTGTAAAATAAATTGTTGGAATGGAAAGATAAGACACAAGATGGATATATACATTCAACTTACGGTACATAAGCACTGTAGTGGGCATTTCACTCTACTGTCATTTAAATCTGTCTATGCTGTCCTCACTCCGAAGCGTCTACTTTTTCCAAAGCTAGACAGCTAGTGAACGACGCCTTAATAATCAGACTTCTTCCTTTTTCATCTGATTTATTAATAAAATGACCTCAAACCATTGTCCTCTTTAGACCGTCGTAAAACTGCAAAAAAAAAAGTACACAAGCATTGCATTAGCAACAACGTTAGCTTAGCACGCTATACAGGTTCACTAAACATAGACAAAAAGCGTCTCATACAAAAAATATAACATTTCGCTTACTAACATAATATGTGCATTATTTACAACAACCATACTTACGGACAAATCTTGTCCAAGGATCATATAAGCACAACATTACAACGTAGGTGTCAGCCCGAGACGTCCTGCAGCCATATTGAACTGGCAAGAAAACAATAAACCATGTCGCAAAGCGACCACAAGAGTTCGTTGTTAGACAGCACAAAAAGCCTTGCTGTAAAACTTACCAAAAGGCAGAATACTGTCTGAGCGGGACATGTGCGTTAATTGCGTCAAATATTTTAACCTGATTAATTAAAAAAATCAATTACCGCGCGTTAACGCGATAATTTTGACAGCCCTAATATTTATGAATAAATATATTAATAAATTGTGTTTAAGCACTTCATATGTAATAATAGCATAGGTTTTAAACATGTTGCTGTCCCACTGATTTTTTTAAAAACAAGAATAAAGTAGAAAAAGGCTCGTCTTTATTAAATGCTTCATTGAGTGAGTCCACTCAAATCTGCTCACGCCGCTCACTTACACACAATGAGTTGCCACAGCAAATGTTTAACAAGCTTAACGATGATTGATACATGCGGCGCTTTGAAGTTTCGGCTTCCAAGCATCTCTGGCAAAATCAAACCTTAACGTCAATCATCGTTAACTTTATTAAGCAACTTCAGTGCACTGCTTGACCAAGAAGAGCAGCAGGAGGGAGAGGGAGACTATGTGACTGGATCAGGACAGCTCATCTGTATTTATTTTTTAATCGAAAAAAAACCCCCCCAAAAACTGCAATGGACTGAGAACAAGAAGTAGTGAGGGATCACTGTACAAATGCATACACGAGCATACAGTATATTACCTGATACAACTTACAGCCTTATGTGGGTCAAACTAGAGAGTCTGCTTCTCATTCATACAAGGCGACAGTCCAGCCAGACCCAATGCTTTCCCCAGAGGGCAATGTGTCTTCCATCACTGAAGAAAATACAATACTTTTGGACTTTTTGGATAGTTATTTTGATATTTCAGGGGCACTTAATAAACGGTAAATTCCAACTTATGCAGCCAGCTAATATTTATGTTGTCCATTAATCTATCAATTAGTGTGAATAATCGAATAAACAGGTTTGGAACATTTAATGCATTTCAGAGTATGTTTTAGGAGATGTAAAACAAAGGCTTGCCAAGATTGCACTTTCAAAAGAGCATTAAATAAAAAATCCTCAAAAGCTGTAAAAATATAAATAAAAGAGGATCTTAGTACAAGAGAAAAATTGGCTAGCTTGCATAGCAAAAGTCCGCTATCATAAATGCTCTAATTTTTTACAGTACTCCTAACAAATTGTTCAAACACATATTCCCACAAAAAATGGCTAAATATACCTTTAAACTAAATTAAGAATGCATTTTTTTTTATTTATAGCTCAAACAAAAACTTACCTATGTCCTCACAGAGAGCAGCTGATTCAGCATGTTAAATGAGTTATGTCATATTCACTAATGCCACTAAAGGGCAGTGTATCCACCCAAATCATGAAAACTAAATGCAAACACTTTTAAAACAAACCATTACAGCGCCAATCTAAAGAAATATGCGAAGCAACAAAATTTGATCCAATCCTTTTTTCCTAATCAAATTGAGTTAATCGATTAATCGTTGCAGCACTATTAGGAGCGGAACTCGTTTGTAACCTGGGACTACCTATACAGAGATTATCAGAGTTATCCATTTGTTGTAATCATACCATTTTTATTGGGTGAGTAGTGTGTCAAGTATTGATGTTCCTTCTTCTGTAACAAATGTTTACATTGATCATCAAACAAAAAGGCTCTGTGGCTTAACAACTCATTACTTTACAGGAATGTCTGAGAATTTTATATCCAGCGGACACTCTTTAAAGTTGAAGGCCTATTAGGTTGTTCAGTTCAGAATTCTATTCAAAATTGCAATACAAATGTTCACTGATGCTCAATTTAACACTGGGGAAACTAGAAATTGGAAGTATGACATTCAACTTTTGTGGTTCCACTGAATAAGCAAATCAACATGTCAAGTTTATTTTTTTGTTCTCAAGTGGCATTGACTCAACAGATGATACAGATTCCATTTTGATCTGTCTTGCAGATTTGGAAGAGGCAGGAGAGTGATAAGGACATAAAAAACCACACTGGTGCATAGTGGTTACAAAAGTGCATGACAACACAGAAGATTTCTTACAGTCAACGAAAAAAAAGATCAAGAGCACGTACATTTTTTTTTTTTTTACACTGTTTCAAAATAAACCGTTTCATGCCCCTACAGTATGTTGTCCATCTGAGCAAAACCGCTCTTATCATGACCTTTCAGTCATCTGAAGATGTTTAATATCAACCACACAATGTTTAAAGATTCATTGACCAGAATACAACTAAAAAATACTCAGCAAATAATGGTTGTGATTTAAGCCTGGCTCTGTCATATTTTTCCATGCAGTGAAGAATTATATAAAAAGAAGAAGAAAAAAAACCCCACAATGTAAACATAGTATATGAGGCTAATGTGTGCCTGCGCAGGTATTTGCTTGAGAGCTGTCACTCCTTCCACATGTGCTTCTTACAGAATGCCACGTTCTGAAAGAAAAACAAAAAATATTACAAATCAAAAAAGCAGGGTCACTCAAACCACTATCCATTCAAGGCAATTTTAAAATGACTGATTCTTGTTTACAAAAATGATAGACTTTAAAGAAGGGTAATGCAAAATCACTATCTCTGAACATATGACTTTCCTACCCTTCTACCACTGTGGTTCCCATCCAAGAAGTTTTGTAGAAATGGTGCATGTTGCGTTATGCTGGTAAAAAAACAATGTAATAAACCTAACTCATCAGCAAAACGAAATAGTGATATATTGGCAGTGATTGATGAAGTACTCACTTTTTTGTGCTTAAGTAAAAGTACAGATACAGGTGCAAAAAAGTACAAAAGTAATTGCTTTAACATTTACAAGTATTTTCTCCTGATGCAAAAATGTAATATATATAAATGGCAGAAAACACAGACAAGGCTGAAAAAGCAGTTTCTGGTCTTGCACCCGCTTTAAAATAGCTCTATTTTAAGCCAAAAGAACTGTTGTGTTTGATAGAACAATATGTCTATACAGTATGCTGTCATAGCAGATTGATGGCGCATTGAGCCCCCGAACTATTTTGAATTTGTCCGTTTTACCCTGGAGACCCCCTTTTATAGACACCGCGCCACCGCTTTTGTTTCAACCCAGCCATAAAATGAAGGTAAGTAATTATATTATTAGAAATGTCGATCGTTTTTAGCTTAGAATCATTAATTGATGTCGAATATTTACTTTAAAAAATGTATAAAATTATTTACTCGCATATTTTAAACTTTTAAACAAATTACGTCACAAATTACACACTCCTGTGGAAAGAATTCATCACCTTCGTGTTCAAAGACATATTCATATACAACTAAAAAATAACCCTGTGAGAAGTTCATAGAATTCATAAATTTCATATTAATTGTATCAATAATAAATAATACATTTTAAATTCACGTAATTTAAAAAAAATCGAGAAGTTAATAGACGTTAATATAAACTAATACATTTTTAAACTATAGTAGGGCTGTCAAACGATTAAAATTTTTAATCGAGTTAATCACAGCTTAAAAATTAATCGCAATTCAAACCATCTCTAAAATATGCCATATTTTTCTGTAAATTATTGTTGGAATGGTAAAATAAGACTGACATAAACATTCAACATACTGTACATAAGTACTGTATTTGTTTATTATGACAATAAATCCACAAGATGGCATAAACATTATTAACATTCTTTCTGTTAAAGGGATCCACGGATAGAAAGACTTGTAGTTCTTAAAAGATAATTTGAGTACAAGTTATAGTAATTTGTTTAGAAAAAGAACGTCTCCTGCTCCGCCCACATGCATGATGGGAAATTGGGTAACAATAACTGTCAGTGATGGCTGCAAATGGTATACAGTATGTTCTATGCTGTGTTCAATTAGGCGTGTTAAGAAAAAATGTCTCCTGCTCTGCCCAAATGCATGATGGGAAGTTGGGTAACCATGACTGTTAGTAGTGGCTGTCAAAGCTTAAGCCAATGAAAGGCGCAGTCCAATGAACGCCTGTGTCCATTCGCATTTCTGTGCGTTTTCGCTCAATAAAACGACGTCATTGTAAACTGTTTGAGGCAACGCATGAACGGGTCATTCCGTGCATGTGTTAATTGCGTCAAATATTTTACCTAGGGCTGTCAAACGATTAAAATTTTTTATCGAGTTAATTACAGCTTAAAAATTAATTATTCGTAATTAATCGCAATTCAAACCATCTATAAAATATGCCATATTTTTCTGTAAATTATTGTTGGAATGAAAAGATAAGACAAGCCGGATATATACATTCAACATACGGTACATGAGTACTGTATTTGTTTATCATAACAATAAATCAAGATGCCATTAACATTCTCTTAAAGCGATCCATGGATCGAAAAACTTGTAGTTCTTAAAAGATAAATGTTAGTACAAGTTATGGAAATTTTATATTAAAACCCCTCTTAATGTTTTCGTTTTATTAAAATTTGTAAAATTTTCAATCAAAAAATAAACTAGTAGCTCGCCATTGTTGAAGTCATTACACCACACACTCCCCAAGCCCATAAAATTAGTTGGACCCAAGCGCCAGCAGAGGGCGCCAAACAACAAAAAACAAGTAACAAGCGGACATTACACTGCTGTCATTTTAATCTGAGCGGGGCATGTGCGTTAATTGCGTCAAATATTTTCACGTGATTAATTAAAAAAAATAATTACCACCCGTCAATGCGATAATTTTGACAGCCCTAATTTTAATGTTATTGATTTAAAAAATTAATTACCGGCCGCTAACGCGATAAATTTAACAGCCCTAAGCTAGAGATTTTTTGATCCTGCCTTTTTTTTTTTTACCCTGCCTCTTAAAAGAATCGGAATCGATCGTTTGGAACTGGAATCGAAACATGGAACCGGAATCGTTCAATTTCAAACGATCCCTGTTGAGATAATTATCGAGGTTTGATTGATTAAATATTAGATCGATTGATTGAATATTTGCTTGTGCTCATATATACCATAAATAATACATATTGCCATATTTTTCTTACTAATATAACCAGTAAATGATTATTGCTTGCTATACCAGTTTGTAGTATAATGCTTAAGTGTTACAAAGAGTAAAAGAGGGTCGGGATGACAACTGCCTTGCTTCAGGGCCGCATCATTGCGTAACTAGACCTTCCGAGGCATCTTCAGCACCTGGCGTCTCGACTTTCGTCTAGACCTTTGAGGACAATTTTCCATCCGAGGACATCTTCCATGGCCGCAGCGTTGCATAACTGAAGTGTCTGGGTCATTTTGACTGTTTACATGATTGTTTTGACTGTTTACATGAGCTCTTGCTTACACACGTGTATTTACTTAGTTCCACCTACATGCACACACATATCCATTCGAAAACCACATGGGTGTCTCCAGCTTGCTCTCCCCCTCCCACAGGGCAGCATCCATTTTTTAGGACAAACCCCTAAATAAATTACCAAGGAGGATTTTTTTTCTTTCGATCAATTTTGGTGACTGTCACGAGTCACTCTTTTGCTCTCCTTGGCCAAGAAAACTGAGTGTCTTCCTTCTCTCCTTATTTTTGGGTGATTTTACAATGTCTACCTAAGGATCTATTTTTGAACTTGACAATCCCCAACCCTAATGGTGGGAGAATTGTTATTTGTGAGCCTTGTATTGCACACCGTATCGTGAGGTACCCAGAGGTTCCCACTCCTAGTGTTGAGTTTAACTTACGCCACACTTCTGAGCTGTGTTTGTATCTCTGCACCAGTAGCTTGGCCCCCAAGTGCATGGATTGCTTCCCACTAGCTCGGACTTGGCAGTGCACAGATCAGCTCTCTGTTGGACACACAAAAGGTGAAGACAAATCTCACAATGGCACAAAATGTCACAACTATGTCTTTTCGATACATATGTAACATCGGTCTCATGAAGTGGTTTGTCCTGCACAGACTTACTTCGCAAATGTCTTTACGGTGCCCCTGATTTTCCAAAACCTGCTGCAGTCTTGCACCGTAAATTTTGGTAAACGCCTCACACTGAAAAGATATAAAATAGCACAGATGTGATACTACCTCAGAAGACTTATTGAGTGATGACTTTGACCATGTTAGTAGCAGTGACAAAAAGAAAATCGCACCTTTGGGATAGCATTGGGGTGACGATCGCACACAGAATGGAGAAAAGAGGACGTCTGAAGCTTTGTCGCATTCACGCTCAGTTGAAGTCTGCTCAGTACAGCCAGCGTACGACATGAATCACAGTCCGAGGCTGGGGTCACCTCTGAAAATTCATCACAGCATCAGAAGTTGGCCACGTCCATACATTCGGTTAATACAGCTGCAACTGACCTGGAGCAGGAGAGTCCTTGAACCAACAGACATGCAGCAGTGTACATATTGTGTGAGGGGCAGCTGAGGCCAGAAGGAACTCTACTATTTGTACGCCATATTTGTCAACGAAGTCATCGCACTCGTCCTTGTAGCTTTGAGGTAGGAGATCGCAAACCTCTCCCATGAGCTTCATCAAAGCATCCTTCAGAAAGAAAAAAGTGTCAGATGTTGGACAAGAAGAATATGGCACAGAAACTAGATATGATAACAGACCTCGGTCATGTTTTCTGGCAAGAGAGTCTCCAGTTTCTTGATAATGAACAAGCATAGCGTACAAGCCGGGTTGTACTGATCCTGGATGACATGGAAAAACAATTGAGAACATGTACAACAAGATTCAAAAGTTCAAATTTTCTACAACCTCGAGCAAAAAGTACGGAATCACCAGGCTCGGACGAGCACTCACTCAGACATTTTATCATGTAGAACAAACTCAGATAAAAAGCTTGAAAAAATAATGAATTAGTTCAAAAGTGCAACTCTTTAGCATTCAGAAATGAATTAAAAACATTGTGGTAGTCAGTAAATGTTACTTTTATAGAGCAAGTGCAGGGAAATATATATGGAATCATGAGAAACAAACAAAGAAATAACAATCAAAACGCATCTTTAGTATTTAGTTGCACCACTTCTGGCTTTTATGACAGCTTGCAGTCTCTGAGGCATGGACTTGATGAGTATTGTTCATCAATTTGGTACCAACTGTCTTTGATTGCAGTTGCCAGATCATCCTTGCAGGTCGGAGCCTTGCTGTGGACCATTTTTTTCAATTTCCACCACAGGTTATCAATAGGGTTGAGATCTAGGCTATTTGCAGGCCCTGACATGACTGGATGAGTCTTTCTCCAAGGAATGCTGTAACAGTTTTAGCTCTGTATCATAATGCATTGTCATCCTGGAAAATGACAAACATATTTTCAATTGAAGGGATAAGAAAGCCGTCTAAAATTTCAATGTAAACTTGTGCATTTAGTGAAGATTTAACCACAGCCATTTCCCCAGTGCCTTTGCCTGACATGCAGCCCTTATATCGTCAAGGACTGAGGGAATTTTTATGTCTTCTTCAGGCAGTCATCTTTGTAAATCTCACTGGAACAGCACCAAACAAAAGCTCCAGCATCATCACCTTGTCCAATGCAGATTGACTCTTGACACCTTGTCCAATGCAGATTCTTGACACTTGACAAGGTGATGATGCTGGAACTCTTGTTTGGTGCTGTTCCAGTGAGATTCCAGTCAATGTCATGGCCTGCAAATAGCCAAGATTACAACCCTATTGATAACCTGTGGTGGAAATTGAAAAAATGGTTCACAACAAGGCTCTGACCTGCAAGGATGATTTGGCAACTGCAATCAAAGAGAGTTGGCACCACGAAGAATACTCATCAAGTCCATGCCTAAGAGACCGCAAGCCAGAGGTGGTGCTACAAAATAATAGAGATGTGTTTTGATGGTTATTTCTTTGTTTGTTTCTCATTATTTAAATATATTTTTCCTCAGAATGAAGTGATTCCATTATATATATATATATCCCTGCACTTGCTGTCAAAATTATCGCGTGAACGGGCGGTAATTAATTTTTTAAATTAATCACGTTAACGTTTGGCGCAATTAACGCACATTCCCCGCTCAAACAGATTAAAATGACAGCAAAGTGCAATGTCCACTTGTTACTTGTGTTTTTGGCAGTTTTGTCGCGCTCTGCTGGCGTTTCGGTGCGACTGATTTTATGGTCTTCAGCACCAATGAGCATTGTGTAATTATTGACATCAACTATTGCGGGCTACTAGTTTATTTTTTGATTGAAAATTTTACAAATTTTATTAAAACGAAAACAGTAAGAGGAGTTTTAATATAAAATTTCTATAACTTGTACTAACATATATCTTTTAAGAACTACAAGTCTTTCTATCCATGGATCGCTTTAACAAAATGTTAATGTTAATGCCATCTTGTTCATTTATTGTTATAATAAACAAATACAGTACTTATGTACTGTATGTTGAATGTATACAGTGCCTTGCAAAAGTACTCGGCCCCCTTGAATCTTGCAACCTTTCGCCACATTTCAGGCTTCAAACAAAGATATGAAATTTAATTTTTTTGTCAAGAATCAACAACAAGTGGGACACAATCGTGAAGTGGAACAACATTTATTGGATAATTTAAACTTTTTTAACAAATAAAAAACTGAAAAGTGGGGCGTGCAATATTATTCGGCCCCTTTGCTTTCAGTGCAGCAAACTCACTCCAGAAGTTCAGTGAGGATCTCTGAATGATCCAATGTTGTCCTAAATGACCGATGATGATAAATAGAATCAACCTGTGTGTAATCAAGTCTCCGTATAAATGCACCTGCTCTTTGATAGTCTCAGGGTTCTGTTTAAAGTGCAGAGAGCATTATGAAAACCAAGGAACACATCAGGCAGGTCCGAGATACTGTTGTGGAGAAGTTTAAAGCCGGATTTGGATACAAAAAGATTTCCCAAGCTTTAAACATCTCAAGGAGCACTGTGCAAGCCATCATATTGAAATGGAAGGAGCATCAGACCACTGCAAATCTACCAAGACCCGGCCGTCTTTCCAAACTTTCTTCTCAAACAAGGAGAAAACTGATCAGAGATGCAGCCAAGAGGCCCATGATCACTCTGGATGAACTGGAGAGATCTACAGCTGAGGTGGGAGAGTCTCTCCATAGGACAACAATCAGTTGTACACTGCACAAATCTGGCCTTTACGTAAGAGTGGCAAGAAGAAAGCCATATCTCAAAGATATCCATCAAAAGTCTTGTTTAAAGTTTGCCACAAGCCACCTGGGAGACACACCAAACATGTGGAAGAAGGTGCTCTGGTCAGATGAAACCAAAATGGAACTTTTTGGCCACAATGCAAAACGATATGTTTGGCGTAAAAGCAACACAGCTCATCACCCTGAACACACCATCCCCACTGTCAAACATGGTGGTGGCAGCATCATGGTTTGGGCCTGCTTTTCTTCAGCAGGGACAGGGAAGATGGTTAAAATTGACGGGAAGATGGATGCAGCCAAATACAGGAACATTCTGGAAGAAAACCTGTTGGTATCTGCACAAGACCTGAGACTGGGACAGAGATTTATCTTCCAACAGGACAATGATCCAAAACATGAAGCCAAATCTACAATGGAATGGTTCAAAAATAAACGTATCCAGGTGTTACAATGGCCAAGTCAAAGTCCAGACCTGAATCCAATCGAGAATCTGTGGAAAGAGCTGAAGACCGCTGTTCACAAACACTCTCCATCCAACCTCACTGAGCTCGAGCTGTTTTGCAAGGAAGAATGGGCAAGAATATCAGTCTCTCGATGTGCAAAACTGATAGAAACATACCCCAAGCGACTGCAGCAGCTGTAATTGGAGCAAAAGGTGGTGCTACAAAGTATTAACGCAAGGGGGCCGAATAATATTGCACGCCCCACTTTTCATTTTTTTATTTGTTAAAAAAGTTTAAATTATCCAATAAATGTTGTTCCACTTCACGATTGTGTCCCACTTGTTGTTGATTCTTGACAAAAAATTAAAATTTTATATCTTTATGTTTGAAGCCTGAAATGTGGCGAAAGGTTGCAAGGTTCAAGGGGGCCGAATACTTTTGCAAGGCACTGTATATTAATCAGAGTTTTATTCATTTTTTTCTTAATGCATTGCCAAAATGTATATGAAAAATTATCGGGAATGATTGGAATTGAATCGGGAGCAAAAAAAAAAAAGCAATCGGATCGGCGCATACTCAAACTAAAACGATCGGGATCGGATTGGGAGCAAAAAACATGATCGGAACAACCCTAATTTGGTGTACATTCTACTTTGCTACCAGACGCACATGGGTGTTGGTGAGTGCAGGCATGTCTTTGTCGGCGTCATAGAAGGGAAGTGCCACCGCTTCCTTATGATTGTGGCCAGCACATAGCCCAAAATCTGAGCAGGTTGCTTCCACTTCCTAGAAAAGGCAATCACACATCATTGTTGTCAAATTGCTAAGTCCACATCTTTCAGCAAAGGATGTAACATACCCTGTCGCCAAGTGGTTGCAGCAGGAGTTTAGGCAAATAAGTCTTTAACTGAGCGTCACATTCCAACCCCTGTTTGTCTGGAAGGTGCTGGCAGAGCGCATGCAAGGTTTCATACATGCGCTCCTGCAAAAGCACATGCCATAATGCAATTAGCACTCATGGAATAATACTGACAAAGGTAAGATAGATCGAACATAATTTGATAAGGTCATTGTTCATTAAAAGACAAATTAAAGTGATGGGCACCTTATTGTCATGGCTGGGAATCATGTTATTAGAAAGCTGGATGATTTTGCTGCATTCTGAACAGAGACCCTTCTTACAAAGAGAACAGAAATTGTCATTGTTGATGTCCAACGTGTTGCATTTTAGTGAACACATATACTAGGGTGACTAAACGTCCTCTTTTACCCGGACGAGTCCACTTTTTACATACTGTCCGGGGCGTCCGGCTTGGGTTTTATAAATTCATGAAAGTTTGGTTTTCATTATTTTTCACGGCTGTTAAAACCAGTGTTGTTAATAACGGCGTTACAATATAACGGCGTTACTAACGGCGTTATTTTTTTCAGTAATGAGTAATCTAATTAATTACTTTTCTCATCTTGGCAACGCCGTTACCGTTACTGAGGCGGGAAAGGCGTGCGTTACTATGCGTTACTAAGTTGGTTGAATAAAAAAAAGTCAGAGAAACGGACTCACGGGAACGAGAGCAGAGCAGGAGTGGGGAAGACGCCGTTGCAACCGCGATGCTAGGTGGCTCCAATAATACCTGACTGCAGCCATAGCCGACAAACTACACCCACATGACACGGTAGATATCATATTATAGAACTAGATGCAAATGACAGACACTGCTGCATTGCCAACATGTTTTAAGGACTACATGCGTTTGTAAACAGCCGCCATCTTAAAGCAGTAGAGCTCTCAGGAAGGCCCTGATGTAGAGATCCTTCCTAGCGAACCTAAGTAATTTTTTTAAAATCTAAAATGCTCCTAAATCGGCAAAATCTTAACTTAAATCTATCTTTAAATGATGAAACAGTTTTAAAACTTACGCATGTTTAAAGTAGACAGAAGGGAACTAATGCAATAACGGGAGAAATTTTAACAACTTTAACGATTGATTCACAACTTTAAATGACTTCCACACATAGCAAAGGTTACTAGCTAGTTATCGCAATACCCTTTTGTCTAGTTAAGTTGAGGGTAAAGAATTGGGCTAGGGCCAATTGTCCCCCAAACCCTTTAAGCTTCACATTGTGTGACCTGTTTTTTTTTTTTTTTTTTTGAGAAAAAAAAAATATATATCACTAGTTACTTTGCCAAGTAACTAATTACTCTTACATTCAGGTAACTGAGTTACTAACGCAATTACTTTTTGGGAGAAGTAATTTGTAACTGTAATTAATTACTTTTTTAAAGTAAAATTAACAACACTGCATGGCACTAAATGCGTTAGTAGACAGCCGCCATCTTAAAGCAGTAGACCTCTCAGGAAGGCCCTGATGTAGAGATCCTTCCTAGCGAACCTAAGTAATTTTTTAAAAATCTAAAATGCTCCTAAATCGGCAAAATCTTAACTTAAATCTATCTTTAAATGATGAAACAGTTTTAAAACTTACGCATGTTTAAAGTAGACAGAAGGGAACTAATGCAATAACGGGAGAAATTTTAACAACTTTAACGATTGATTCACAACTTTAAATGACTTCCACACATAGCAAAAGTTACTAGCTAGTTATCGCAATACCCTTTTGTCTAGTTAAGTTGAGGGTAAAGAATTGGGCTAGGGCCAATTGTCCCCCAAACCCTTTAAGCTTCACATTGTGTGACCTGTTTTTTTTTTTTTTTGAGAAAAAAAAAATATATATCACTAGTTACTTTGCCAAGTAACTAATTACTCTTACATTCAGGTAACTGAGTTACTAACGCAATTACTTTTTGGGAGAAGTAATTTGTAACTGTAATTAATTACTTTTTTAAAGTAAAATTAACAACACTGCATGGCACTAAATGCGTTAGTAGACAGCCGCCATCTTAAAGCAGTAGACTTTTTAGGACGGCTCTGTTGTAGAGAACCTTCCTAGCGAACCTAAGTAACTTTTTATCTAAAATACTTCTAAATCGGCAAAATCTTGACTTGAATCTATCTTTAAATGATGAAACAGTTTTAAAACTTTCATATGTCGAAAGTAGAGAGAAGGGAACAAATGCAGTAATGGGAGCAATTTTAACAACTTTTAACAGTTGATTCAGGGTAAAGGGTAAATTAGGGTAAAGAATTGGGCTCGGGCCAATTGTACCAAAAACCTTCACAAAAAACTTCACATAGTGTGGCCAATTTTTTTTTTTTTTTTTTTTTGAGGGAAAAAAAAAAAAGTAATTATCACCAATTACTTTGCCAAGTAACTAATTACTCTTACATTCAGGTAATTGAGTTACTAACGCAATTACTTTTTGGGAGAAGTAATTTGTAACTATAATTAATTACTTTTTTTCAGTAAGATTAACAACACTGGTTAAAACTGACTGACGCTTTGCACAGAATACTACAGTACTGTGCTGCCTGTGACGTGTTCCCAGAGAAGTTGTGGTTGGTTGTGTCACACATGTATAGAGGTTGGTAGTAACGCGTTACATTTACTTAATTTTTTTGTACATTTACTTAATTTTTTGGGAGAAAAATGTACTTGTACAAGTAGTTTTACTAAGCCATACTTTTAACTTGAGTATATTTGTGAAGAAGAAACGCTATTCCTACTCCACTACTTTGGGCTACACTAGTCGTTACCATCTGCCTCCTTATTCTACATATTAGATTTCACTTTTTTTGTTGTTTCAGCATTTCTTTGCCATGTGGCAAAATGCATTTTGCCATGTTTTTTGCCATGTGGCATTTTTTTTGCCATGTGGTAAAATGGATTTTGTCGTGTGGCATTTTTTTTTTTTTTGCCATGTGGCAAAATTGAATTTGCCTTGTGGCATTTTTTTCTTTGCGATGTGGCATTTTTTTGCCATGAGGCCAAAACTGATTTTGCCATGTGGCATTTTTTTTGCCATGTGGTAAAATGGATTTTGTCGTGTGGCATTTTTTTTTTGCCATGTGGCAAAATTGAATTTGCCTTGTGGCATTTTTTTCTTTGCGATGTGGCATTTTTTTGCCATGAGGCAAAAACTGATTTTGCCATGTGGCATTTTTTCTTTGCCATCTGGCATTTTTTTGCCATGTGGCATTTTTTCGCAAAGTGTCAAAATGGATTTTGCCATGTGGCATTTTTTTTGCCATGTGTCAAAATGGATTTTGCCATATGGCGTTTTTTTGCCACGTGGCAAAATTTGCCAGGTTTTTTTGCCATATGGCAAAATAGATTTTGCCATGTAGCATTTTTTTGGCCACGTGGTAAAATAGATTTTGCCGTGTGGCATTTTTTGCCATGTGGCAAAATAGAATTTGCCTTGTGGCATTTTTTTCTTTGCGATGTGGCATTTTTTTGCCATGAGGCAAAAACTGATTTTGCCATGTGGCATTTTTTTGCCATGTGTCAAAATGGATTTTGCCATATGGCATTTTTTTTGCCACGTGGCAAAATTTGCCAGGTTTTTTTGCCATATGGCAAAATAGATTTTGCCATGTAGCATTTTTTTGGCCACGTGGTAAAATAGATTTTGCCGTGTGGCATTTTTTGCCATGTGGCAAAATAGAATTTGCCTTGTGGCATTTTTTTTTCTTTGCAATGTAGCATTTTTTTTTTGCCATGGGGCAAAAACTGATTTTGCCATGTGGCTTTTTTTTCGCAATGTGTCAAAATGGATTTTGCCATCTGACATTTTTTTGCCATGTGTCAAAATGGATTTTGCCATCTGGCATTTTTTTGCCATGTGTCAAAATGGATTTTGCCATATGGCCATTTCTTTGCCATGTGGCTTTTTTTTTGCCATGGGGCTTTTTTTCGCCGTGTATCAAAATGGATTTTGCCATGTGTCAAAATGGATTTTGCCATGTAGCATTTTTTGCCATGTGGCAAAATGGATTTGTTTATGGCAATTTTGGGGGGTATACGGCAGTTTTGCAGGCCATGCATGTCCATGCTATTGACAGCTATACACGTCCAAATTTTCCATTCATTTTAAATGGCAGAAAAACATGGGTGGCTGTGATTTTTGACCCCAAACACCCAACTCATCGGTGTATGCAGGCTTGCTTGTTTTGCAACACACTGTAAGATTTGTTTTCTTATCTTGGAAAGAGATCATGTGCGATGTTGCTTTAGCTTTAAACGGTCTGTGTTGAATGATCACATACAAAAGTACTAAATGTAACTTGTAGCATTAGCATAGATTTTTTTTACATGGCATCCAGGTGGGTATAATTCATTGAAAATAATGTGCTGTTTTGCTGCTGAGTGTGTATTATCACTAGCAAGTCCTTGCAGACGCTACAATATGTGCTCATCTGTCAATACTCATTCAAAATTGTTGGAAACCTTTATTTATTTTTGGATCAAAACTTGAAGACATTTGGAGTAAACGTCGACTAAAACTGGATGAAATCAGGCTGAGTTTTTGTCAACGAAAACTACACGAAGACAAACACATTTTGAAATGACTAAAATATGACTAAGACTAACAAGTATTTCCGTCCAGAAGACTAAGACGAAAATTAAAAGGGCTGTCAAAAACAACACTGGCTGGCAGGCTATGGTTTGATTTACATTATTTCACTTTAAAAAGAAAAATAGTTTTTTGTTGAAGAGGTTTTCTACAGAAGAGGTTTTTATTTAGAACATTATTTTAGGTTATTGGTTTGCACAGTAGGAAATAAAAAAGGCAGTTTTTAATTTTTAAACATTATTCTTGCCTTTTATTTATCATGAAATATATTTATCGTTGCTGTAAAGCACTTTGAAGACCTTTCAGGTTTTTGTCAAGGAATATAGAAATACATTTGATTTGTTATTCTAGGAATTTTGGTTATATGGCCATTTTTTGTTTGTTTGTTATAAAACTGATTTTTCTATCCCGACAGAGGAGGGGCACACTTTAATTACATTAAACTGATAAGGCACCTTTGGTCACCCTAACATATACGTATGTCATATGATTTTTTTTTTTTTTAGTAAGTCTTACCATAGGCTTGTGAGGGTCATTGATGACCATTGAGTATCCTTAGAAACCCCAGGCAGACATAAGAAACACAAATATAAAATACAGAATGTCAAATTTTAAACCTGCTAACAAATAAGCCGCATTCCATTCTGTACATTTCAATACATAAGTCAATTTCACATTTATCAATATTGCTCGTAAGGAACATTTTCGGTAGTCCATTAATGCGCACAATAAGGTGTCCACCTTCATCTTACCAGGGCATAAAGACGCCGTTAGGACCACCAGGAGAAACCCGAAAGCCAACATGATGTGCGAGTAGGAGCTGTACAGAATGACAAGCAGATGACTTGTATTTGTTTGTCGGACACACCGGAAGTTAGCTGCCCGATGCGGCGAACATGCAATCTCAAAAGGTCGAAAACTAGTAAGGCAGTTTACAAAAATAGAAGAATATTTAAAAGAAAGCATCATTTTATGCTAATTAAATTGATAATAATAATAAAACGTGAGTTGGTCATTTGTCTTTTTATTTAAATTCAATAGTCAATAGTATTCCGTCAGCGCATCCTCCATATTGGATGTGGCAGCTCATTAGCTCCCAACGTGAACTCGAACTCAGTCTACTGTCACTAATGTCGTGATTTTAAAAGCTTAATATTTGTAGGTAAACTCTAAAACACTACATAAATATTTAAGATATCGGTTTATCCCCCCCAGCTAACAATAATATTCATAACACTGTAGAATAAAGTGACGATAAATTTGTAAATACTCGTATAAAAAAGTTAGCTTGTCTTGAAACAGCCGGATCCTTAAATGTTGTGACGTCAGATTTAGACGTAACGAATTGTTTATGAATTCCAAATGATAAAGTTATTACTATAATTTTTTGTTTTAATTCGTTTGAAATTACCAGATGTTTTAGTCTAACACATCGCCAGACTCGTAAAAACGTGATTTACCACTTGGATTACAAATCTAGTGAACCATTAGTTAAAAGTGGTCATTTATTTACTCAGATATTTACATATTTGTCCAACAGAGGGCGCTGTCTTCCAAGGTTTGGAAGTAACAAGTCAACTAGCAGCTTGAAACAACATACAATGATGTATTTTGATTGGGGAAGATAATTTGGATATTTACGAGTTTATTATTCAAATCAAGGCTCGAGCGACGAGTGGTGCGAGAGCCTTATTGTTCTGCAAGTGTTTTTATTTTTTCTTCATGGCAAATGAAAGTGGCCAATTTGGAGGTCTTAACATGCTCAAAAACTCCCAACTCCAACAAAAAATTGCATATAAATGCGGTTTGGCGTGATTTTTTTTTTTTTAACCTGTCCTGTTCAGCTGTTTGACACAGAGAATGGAAGTCTAAGTGCCCGGATAGTCTGAACAGTTTTAATGTTTCACATTGAGAGTCTGACGTACTCCCATTGTGATCATTCAAAATACCTTTTTATTATGACAAAGCAGCGAACAGGAAGGGATTATGGGGGGACAGAAGAAAAGAAACACAAGAGAAGAAAGAAAAGAAACACATACACAAACAACAACAAGAAGTACATTGAACATCTACACTAATTACTAATATGCTGGTGCCATCGTCAGCGAGATGTATTTCCGGTTTACACCATGTGGGGGCCTATTGGCCAGTGAAAGAGGGGGACGGGGGTGGGGGCGTCTATAAGCTAAGTGATCGAAAGGGGTAGAGTGTACACAAATCAGTTCTGTGATCTAGAACCCAGTAATCGTGTGAATCTCTTATGAATGTAAGCCCGTTGGCGACCAACCCTACGCCACCCCATCGCCAATCCCGGCACCAGGACCCCCAACCCGAGCATGCCCTACCACATCCAGCAGCACGCGAGCCCCACCGGGCGTGCGACAGCCATGCAGACGGGCGCCAACCCAGGGCCACGGCCCCCACCCAGCCAGCCCGGGGAGGGAGGGTGGGCGGGGGGGGGTTCAAGCTCAGCCCATCCCTCCTCCCGCAGCCCAGCAAAGGAGCCATTGCTCCTTTGCTGATCCAGGGTGGTCCACCGGGCCACCCGCGCACCCACCAACCGGCCTTCAGGGATGCCAGGAGGGGACGCACCACCAACCCCACGTCTACCCCCACAAGGGGACCATGAGCCACAGCCGCAGCCCCCCAACCAGCACAGCACGCCACGGGACCCCAGCGGCCCACCAAGCCTAAGGCAGGGCAGGGTCCCCCGCCGGTACAGGCAACACCCCGCTGATACACCAGCGCCCAGCCAGCGCCCAGCCAGCGACCCGCGACGGAGCGCCGGGCAGATGTCCAGCCAGAGAAGAGAGGGGAAGGCAGGAGAACGCCAAGGAACTGCCACGGGGTGATGCAAGATCGGAGCCCCGACCCCCCACCCCACTCCCGCGGCCGGCAGCCCAGGCCACACCCCAGGAGCCACGCCATAAGAAACATGAGATCTTAATTATAAAAACGATGAGTTTTTGTTCAGGGGCCTGACCTGGCCGGTGTGCCAAATTCGTCAATTTTTTGGGCAACACGCCAAATTCAGTAAATGACTAATAACCCCCAGGTACAAGGTTCAGTTTTTTCATATCTGGCATGTATTAAAGTTATTCCAGCCTGAACACGACTGCATTGAAATATTACCTGATATTGAAATATTAGGCCTGGCGCACCCTGCTGGGAATAGGGTACGCGTTCTAGGCTCCTTCTCTGAGGGAAAAAAATGCAATTGACCTCAAAGCTGCATCAGAGGAGCATTAGGACTTGTGTTCAGGTGCCTGGTGAAAAATATTATAATAACAGGAAAGTGAAAATGACCATCGGCATTTTGTCTCGCCACATATTTTGAACAGTCATAACTTGGCAGATATACATGCCAAACTTCCCGTGCTTGATGAGAGTCCTACACTATAGGGTCCTGTAGGGGTCATTTGCATTAACCCTACAGTGCCAACTAGTGGCAACAGAAAGTCACCTATTTGACTTATACGTGTCCAGTTCCTTTCAGGCTGGTCAATGTAGTTACAAGACTTTTGGAATACGACATTTTAAGGCCCATGTCTGTTGCCATGATGACCCTTTGTTCGCCATTTAAAGGAAGTAAATTTCATCAGGGACTTAGGCAGTTTGGTGAACCACGAAATTTGGCACACTTGGTCGAATTGTCGCAATTAGAAGATTAATTTGAGTTTTGAATAAGTGTTTTTTTCACCTAGGTGTGTGAATGTGTTTCTCATATACAAAAACATCTCTGTCAGCCATGCCCACAACACAAAACAGGTTCGACACAAAAAAGAGGCGAGTTTCAAGCACATGTTAGTTTCTCATTAGATGTTGAGAGGGGGACGATCTGCCATCACCCTGAGTTGCGTGCCATCCAAGTTGCGCCAAACTGCAGGGGTCAGTTCAGTCCTGCTTGCAAGGCTAGTTCTTATTAGTTTTCATATCATGGAGGTGTTTTATTACAGTGATGGATATTGTTAACTACAAAGTGGATTTGACATTAAATGTCATCAATGGAAGCAAATGAGTTGAAGAATGTTGTTGTTGGAGTTTAGAACGTAGAATGGACGTTTTAAATTTTCTTTGTGCGCGCAGTCTATTTCAGGCATGTTGATTATTCAAACAATATAGAGCACCAAATGCATAACACGTTTGTAATTCAGGAATTAACAATTTTGGTACAGTGTGCAGTCATAGGTTGCTAGTTATACAAATAAGCATTCACACGTCACGGCATACCTCCAGTTATCAAACACGAAGGCGCCACTTTGATTTGACATGCAAATTATCCCCTTAAGCAGGGACTACCCTGATTAAACCATTGGCAGAAGTCCTTGCGTAATTGGTGCATTTATTGTACATTTGACAAACCACAGCTACAAGTGTGGTTTACCCCCCTGAAAAACCTGAATGGCAAACAATTTTTTGACAAAAATATAAAATGATGGTTCAAAATCATGACAGTCCAAGCCATCATACGTGGAGATGCAGAGGAGGCAGGTGGGATAGTGCCGCTCCTGTTGGCTGAAAAATGACATTACATGTAATTGACTTCCCTATATACAGTGCCTTGCAAAAGCATTCAGCCCCCTTGAATCTTGCAACCTTTCGCCACATTTCAGGCTTCAAACATAAAGATATGAAATTTAATTTTTTTGTCAAGAATCAACAACAAGTGGGACACAATCGTGAAGTGGAACAACATTTATTGGATAATTTAAAAATTTTTAATAAATAAAAAACTGAAAAGTGGGGTGTGCAATATTATTCGGCCCCTTTACTTTCAGTGCAGCAAACTCACTCCAGAAGTTCAGTGAGGATCTCTGAATGATCCAATGTTGTCCTAAATGACCGATGATGATAAATAGAATCCACCTGTGTGTAATCAAGTCTCCGTATAAATGCACCTGCTCTGTGATAGTCTCAGGGTTCTGTTTAAAGTGCAGAAAGCATTATGAAAACCAAGGAACACAATAGGCAGGTCCGAGATACTGTTGTGGAGAAGTTTAAAGCCGGATTTGGATACAAAAATATTTCCCAAGCTTTAAACATCTCAAGGAGCACTGTGCAAGCCATCATATTGAAATGGAAGGAGCATCAGACCACTGCAAATCTAGCAAGACCCGGCCGTCCTTCCAAACTTTCTTCTCAAACAAGGAGAAAACTGATCAGAGATGCAGCCAAGAGGCCCATGATCACTCTGGATGAACTGCAGAGATCTACAGCTGAGGTGGGAGAGTCTGTCCATAGGACAACAATCAGTCATACACTGCACAAATCTGGCCTTTATGGAAGAGTGGCAAGAAGAAAGCCATTTCTCAAAGATATCCATAAAAAGTCTCGTTTAAAGTTTGCCACAAGCCACCTGGGAGACACATCAAACATGTGGAAGAAGGTGCTCTGGTCAGATGAAACCAAAATTGAACTTTTTGGCCACAATGCAAAACGATATGTTTGGCGTAAAAGCAACACAGCTCATCACCCTGAACACACCATCCCCACTGTCAAACATGGTGGTGGCAGCATCATGGTTTGGGCCTGCTTTTCTTCAGCAGGGACAGGGAAGATGGTTAAAACTGACTGGAGGATGGATGCAGCCAAATACAGGAACATTCTGGAAGAAAACCTGTTGGTATCTGCACAAGACCTGAGCCTGGGACAGAGATTTATCTTCCAACAGGACAATGATCCAAAACATAAAGCCAAATCTACAATGGAATGGTTCAAAAATAAACGTATCCAGGTGTTAGAATGGCCAAGTCAAAGTCCAGACCTGAATCCAATCGAGAATCTGTGGAAAGAGCTGAAGACTGCTGTTCACAAACACTCTCCATCCAACCTCACTGAGCTCGAGCTTTTTTGCAAGGAAGAAAGGGCAAGAATGTCAGTCTCTCGATGTGCAAAACTGATAGAAACATACCCCAAGCGACTTGCAGCTGTAATTGGAGCAAAAGGTGGCGCTACAAAGTATTAACGCAAGGGGGCCGAATAATATTGCGTGCCCCACTTTTCAGTTTTTTTATTTGTTAAAAAAGTTGAAATTATCCAATAAATTTTGTTCCACTTCACGATTGTGTCCCACTTGTTGTTGATTCTTGACAAAAAAATTAAAATTTTATATCTTTATGTGTTGGAATTGTTGTGCATAGAGTTAACATTTATGCTTTCCTTATAGTTAGGTACCAGATAGGATAACCTCTGTCTAGTTAGCCTTTCCTTTGTTCTGGGCCATGTGGCCCTCGTGTGATCTACTCAATGTCCCATAATGCCTTCCCGACGCCTCCCATCCTATTGTTTTACCCTGAATAAATAAGGCTGCTTCACAGCAGCTTGGGGGGAGCAACAACCAACCTCCACAAAAGCTACATCGACTTCCTGCGTGTTCTTTTTAGCCAAGCTAGGTGTACATAAACTTAGCTTCAACTCTAACATTATGTTTGAAGCCTGAAATGTGGCGAAAGGTTGCAAGGTTCAAGGGGGCCGAATACTTTTGCAAGGCACTGTATTTAGTTTCATTAAGATCCATCAAGTAGTTTCCGAGATATGGACATTTAGAATTGGGGCAACCATTTTGGAACACCCTGTACTTTTGTCCGGGCCATTTTTGGAGTTTTGTGTAAAATGGTAATGATTTACTACAAACCATTTGTAATTGCAGTCATTTTTGGGGAGAAATTGAGCATTATCTGACAAATTGCAGGGGAGTCAATACTTTTGGCCAGCACTGTAAAAGTACAGATAGAGGGGCAAAAGGTTTGCATAGGAATGGTAGGGACATAAATCTAGTAACTTTTCAGGATGTTCACATTGTCTCCACCAACTTTCAAGCAACCCTATTTGCATTTTAAAATGACTTCAGTTATATAGGCCCAAGGGTGTAGGTTTGGTTTCAACGTGGTAGGGATGACATAACAGCATAACTTGGATGTGCACTTTTTGCTTGGGGGAGGGACATTAATAAGACCAAACAGATTATTGAACGGGGTCATAGCTACATTTCTCACGAAAATGAACATAATAGGCTAAATGATCAATGCAAAATAAATATGAACGGACTTATACTAACTTTCACGTGTATTGGTTCAGGTGATACAGCGTTCGATTCAAACCTTTGTTTTCAAAAACCACTAGAGAAAGAAACATTTTTAAAAATTCCAGAATAAATGTCTGGATTGTATTAGCAAATTGAAATGGGAATTTTTGAGCATTAATTATATTAACATACACAATAAAAACTAACTTGCTAATAATCTCAACTATCCATAATTGCAAAAACTAAACATTTGTCTTAAGAAAACTCAACATTGCGTGTTAAATATAACTGAAAACAACTTCTTTAGAGCATAACAAAAATAAATAAAAAAATGGTAAATCTCTAATGCTTTTGTCCACAAGCGCAGCCAAACTCTACAAAAAAATGAAAACTTTTTAATTCGATT
This sequence comes from Corythoichthys intestinalis, assembly GCF_030265065.1. Classification (NCBI taxonomy): domain Eukaryota; kingdom Metazoa; phylum Chordata; class Actinopteri; order Syngnathiformes; family Syngnathidae; genus Corythoichthys; species Corythoichthys intestinalis. Next base: position 61,245,005 of record NC_080397.1, on the reverse strand, counting down.
ATGATCAATGTATGATTATCTAAAAAAAAACAACAATATTTCTAAAAATAAATAAATAAATGTATAAAATAAATTAATACTTCATAAATACATGCAAGTCACCAGCCAATTAAAAGTGCGTATGAGAGGAAAAAATGGACTGGTACATTCAGCAAGTGAAAAGTAGTATTTGTAAGTCTAAACATAATGACAATAATTTACTTAATAATGGTAGGGTCAATACTAACCTTACAACATATGGCAAGACAATCTCAATACAATAAAACCCCTCTTAATGTTTTTGTTTTAATAAAATTTGTAAAATTTTCAATCAAAAAATAAACTAGTAGCCCGCCATTGTTGATGTCAATAATTACTTACACAATGCTCATGGGTGCTGAAGCCTATAAAATCAGTCGCACCCAAGCGCCAACAAGTTAGCGTTTCACTGTACTGTCATTTAAATCTGTCTGAGCGGGGCAACTGCGTTAATTGCGTCAAATATTTTAACGTGATTAATTAAAAAAAATTAATCAACGCCCATTAACACGATAATTTTGACAGGCCTAAAAAAAATTATATATATATATATATATATATATATATATATATGTATGTATACGTACTGAATATATATTAAAAAAGGCATGTCCGATATTTTTTTGCCGATTCCGATACTTTGAAAATGACGTGATCGGACCTGCGGGACATCTCTATTGTGAAGAGTTACAGAAAACGTTTGGGTTCCGTTATTGTCAAGAAAGGGTACATAACAAAGTATTGAGATGAACTTTTGGTATTGACCAAATACTTATTTTCCACCACGATTTGCAAATAAATTCTTTAAAAATCAAACAATGTGATTTTCTGTTTTTTTCCCCCCACATTCTGTCTCTCATGGTTGAGGTTTACCCATGATGAAAATTACAGGCCTCTCTAATATTTTCAAGTGGAAGAACTTGCACAATTAGTGGTTGACTAAATACTTATTTGCCCCACTGTAAGTACAGTAACAAAGTACTTCTACTTGGTTACATTCCACCTCTGGTTGTGACACTGAATAACCTTTAAGTCAATTAAGGCTCGGTTCAATAATTTTTTAAGGTGCGACTTTAATGGAACGTATGCGTAAACAACACACAAAGCAGCATTTGGTTAGACTTTTTTTTTTTTTTTTTTTTAATTCGTTAATTTAATTTGCATTGTTCAAGCAAGCACATGCAAAATTTCCGTTCGGGAAATAATTACATTTTTAATTTTCCAGCAATACTTACTTAAAAATGAAGTCCCTGCTTTATTTGAAACACACGTAAGCTTTTGTTTTGCTCATATTGAAGCTTTACTGTACTACAAAGAAAGAAAGTGACTTTTCTCGTTTGGTCTCTTTGTTTACTGGATATGCCGATCGACAATTATGGCCTGTGCTGTGGAAGACTAGTCAAACATGTTTAAGAATATTCAAAAAAGAAAGTGTCTTCAACTGTGAAAATGTCAGTGGAATTTTTTTTTGTTCATGAGTTAAGTCATTCGGAGATATAAAATTATTGAGCATTGTTGTCATACAACATTAGAAGCCGGATGTGAATGAAACAATATCAGATATAGCTTTTCAGAAATTATCGCATCATCTGTATCCGTCTGTTATACGGAATTTTTGTGAAACCACTTCCATTGTTGAAGTCGGTTATAACTGCTTACATGACAATGTAGTAATCAATTCTGGGTAATTCCAAAGCATTAGCACGCACAATGTGTGGGGATAAAAAAAAACATCCAGATTTTTTTTTCATGTTTTCTTGAGTAATTTGATCAAAATAAAAAAGCTTTGAATCAAATTTTGCTGCTTCGAGGATCCGTTTAATGGTTTGTTTTGAAAGTGTTTGCATTTCATTTTATTGATTTGAGTGGGTGGATAAAACGGAGAATATGACATACAGTGGGACAAATAAGTATTACAAGTGGGCGAACTTGCACAATTAGTGGTTAACTAAGTACTTATTTGCCCCACTGTAACTCATCTCACATGGCTGAATCCAGCTGCTCCCTGTTAAGACCAACAAAAGTTTTTGTTTGAGCTAATATGTTTGTTCATGCATTTGTAATTTACAGTGGTATGAAAAAGAATCTGAACCTTTTGGAGTTTCTCACATTTCTGCATAAAATCACCATCAAATGTGATCTGATCTTTGTCAAAACCACACAGATGAAAACACGGAGTCTGCTTTAACTAAAGTGCAGTTTACATGGCGACACGAAGATGCAATGACTGTGTTGAGGAGTGGTCTCGTGTTTGTATGGTGGCGGCGAAGACGGAAGGCAAAGACGCAAACCTTGGAATCTTGCCTCCAAAGTGGAAGAATTCAATTGCGGGGGCTTGAGGGGGGCTTGCTCCGCATGCATATCAAAAGTTCCCGTGGCGCAGGACCGCGCTGATAACGTCAGCACTCGTACACGTCACATTGGGCGTGCGCAGCGGTGCTGCTAAACATTAAAAACAGCAAATATGGCGGATCATAGGATTTAATTTACTGTTTTTAATAATATTTTTAATTGACAATCTTTATTTATTTAGTATTTTTAATTGAAAGTGACAAAAGCGGAGATTTTGTCCTGCCAATTTGTCGCCGAACACAATTTGCCTGCAACTATTGCTGATCACTTCTAAGAATTAGCAAAAGAAATGTTCCCTGACTCAAAGATTTCATCGGTTAGCTCATTTTATCAATTGACCTTTTTAGTTTATAATTGGACACACTAACGAACTACCTTCAAGTCAAACTGAATTGCGAGCTGAAGTGCAGCCATCAAGACATGATAGAAATTGCCAAAAGTGCAACATACAAGTATAACAAAAGTCACTGTTAAATTTGAGTAATCATGATGTAGCTGAAGATATTGATTGTTCTTTGATTGCACCAGGTTATATTTTAAAATATTATAAATAAATTCATATTATTTTAAAAATTGAGTTATTTTTGTTTCATATTACACGCTATATACAGCGTCGTAAAATTAGTCACCAATTTGTTAGGGCATACGTCACTATTTGTAAGATTGCCAACAACCTCGGGTTGACAGGTATGTTTTCGTTTGTCTTATAGATTTTACGATGAACTACCACTTGTGACTTCAGTGACAGAAAATATTTCAATGCACTGATGTAGTAATGTACGGGTAATAACGCCACTGTTCAGGCTAAATTTACGTTGAAGAGGTGTGCCCCCACCCAAAAATGTAATGCCCCCCCTGTAATTTCTTTCTGTAGCCGGGTCTGCATGGCCATACCATTTATTTAGTAGCTATTGGGGAAAAATACGTGGATACAAAGAATATCCTGTAAAAATATTGGAGTAGAGAGACTGAAACAATGACATTTTGCGCCTCTCTTCGTCGCATTGTCCTCGTTCTGAATTATTCCCCCCAATGGGCTGAATTCTAAATCAGATGAAACCATTCTCCTGTCGACGTCATCCACCTGTTGGGTACGCTAGAGCCCTGTAATGGTTGACGTGGCTAACCAGCAGATTAAAAGACTAATTTCTTGTCATCTGCGCTTTGCCAAATTGTTGTCTATAGTGGAACTGTCTCAAAATATGATTCTAACTCACATAATAATGCTATTTAAGACTTTTTTTCTCCTGTCGTACGCACTTCTGCAAGTCTGGATGTTAATCGACAGTCAGAAAAAGTCTACAAATGGAGAGAGTTTGGCACTGTTGCTTCTCTCCCAAGGAGTGGCCGTCCACCAAAGATGATGCCAAGAGTTCAGCGCATAATACTCAAAGAAGTAAAGAACCCTAGAGTGTCTGCTAAAAACTTAAAGAAATCACTGGTACAGTCCAATATATCTGTGCTTAACTACAGTGGGGCAAATAAGCATTTAGTCAACCACTAATTGTGCAAGTTCTCCTACTTGAAAATATTAGAGAGGCCTGTAATTGTCAACATGGGTAAACCTCAACCATGAGAGACAGAATGTGGAAAAAAAAAAAAGAAAATCGCATTGTTTGATTTTTAAAGAATTTATTTGCAAATCATGGTGGAAAAGAAGTATTTTGTCTATACAAAAAGTTAATCTCAGTACTTTGTTATGTACCCATTCTTGGCAATAACGGAGGCCAAACGTTTTCTGTAACTCTTCACAAGCTTTTCACACACTGTTGCTGGTATTTTGGCCCATTCTTCCATGCAGATCTCCTCTAGAGCACTGATGTTTTGGGGCTGTCATTGGGCAACACTGAATTTCAACTCCCTCCGCAGATTTTGTATGGGGTTGAGATCTGGAGACTTGCTAGGCCACTCCAGGACCTTAAAATGCTTCTTACAAAGCCACTCCTTTGATGCCCTGGCTGTGTGTTTGGGATCATTGTCATGCTGGAAGACCCAGCCACGTCTCATCTTCAATGCCCTTGCTGATGGAAGGAGATTTTCACTCAAGATCTCTCGATACATGGCCCCATTCACTCTTTCCTTTACATAGATCAGTCGTCCTGGTCCCTTTGCAGAAAAACAGCCCCAAAGCATGACGTTTCCACCCACATGCTTCACAGTGGGTATGGTGTTCTTCGGACTCAATTCAGTATTCTTTCTCCTCCAAACACGCGAACCTGTGTTTCTACCAAAAAGTCCTATTTTGGTTTCATCTGACCATAACACATTCTCCCAGTCCTCTTATGGATCATTCAAATGCTCTCTAGCGAACCGCAGATGGGCCTGGACGTGTACTTTCTTCAGCAGGGGGACATGTCTGGCAGTGCACGATTTGAGTCCCTGTCGGCGCATTGTGTTACTGATAGTAGCCTTTGTTACTGCGGTCCCAGCTCTCTGTGGGTTATTTTCGGTGTTCGGAGGAAAGAGCGTCGTTCTGCTACGGCCACAGCAGTGCTCGTGGCCATACCAGAACGACGCTCTTTCCTCTGTCTCCGAAGCCGGGGCAGGGAAATGACAAAAGTCGCCCTGACTCCAGTGGCATAAAATACCGTTCGGCAGTTCCAGTTGTTTCATTAATTGCTAGTTATGGTATTTGGTAACACTTTACTTGTCAGTGGCGCAATAAGACTGTCATTAGACAATCATAGTTATGAAATGACACTGACATGAGCATTGATGAATGATTAGAACAGATTTAATTTTGTGTTATCTGGCAAATTATCTCACTTTTGAATGGATGTAAAAGATCTGATCTGGGCATAAATGGAGTTAGTGACATTATTTGCTAGTTGACACTTAATGACATCTGTTATGAGGATTTAGTAATGCCCATGATAGTGTCATGTCATAATTATGACGGTCTTATGACACCGCTGTCAAATAAAGGGTTGCCTATTAAACCAAGTAAATCAACCAATAAGCCACACAGGACTATAAACTGCAGGATTCAAAATGAAGGAATAAATTTTTAAATGCATTTGTTCTTTCCTTTACATCTCCTAAAAGTTATTCTGCAACGCATTATTCGAACTAACTAATGAATAGACTAGGGCTGTCAAATTTATCGCGTTAACAGGCGGTAATAAACTTTTTAAAATTACCCACGTTAAAATATTTGAGGCATTTAACGTATGCGCGGAATGACCTGCTCATGCATTGCCTCAAACAGATTACAATGACGCAGTTTTTTGCATATTGAGAGCTAAGATGCAGAGAAAGGTGTCTTGTTTTGTGCTTTTTCTTAACAAAGGTATTCCACATGCGACGTGCTGGCACTTTGTTTCTTTATTAGCACATTCAGCTTCAACATTAACACAGCTTACGGCAGGCCGTAACGCTAACTCACTCCTGCATCATGTGAGTAAACAACATTGGCGCCGCGTCTACTTCAGAGTGCCTCGGATAATTCTATATCGTAATATTACAAAAGGCGAGTGGACACAGGCGTTCAGTGGACCGCGCCCTTTATTGGCATAAGCTTCGGCAACTCCTTCACAACAAGCATAAGTATCATTTAGTGAAAGCTAAAAAAAAACAATGTTCACAAAAAGAAAAGTGCTTCAATCTGCATTAATGAGGCCCTATTCTCACACAATTAAACAACAGTGCAAAGAGAACTGGCATTCCCAATCAAAATAGCTATGCAAAATACACATAACTTACTCAGACTTTGGTCAATCTCTATTCAAACATTTCGTTTACCTCAATAAATACACTGGATGGCAATATTTAGTCACACTATACAAACTATCAGAGGTCTCGTACGTTGCGAAGCCAGCACTCAAACGACCGTGAAGTACAATGGATGAATCAGTGAACAGGGAACTACGGTGTCAGTCGAGGGACGAAACACACTATTTGGCTTGATTTCTAAGTTAATTTAAAACTCGCCATTGACACCTTGTGGTGTATTTCAATCACTACCCTACGTAGTTAAAGACACTGTGGAAGAACGGCAAGGAGCCCATGTGCTAATGGCGAACTACTAGTTTATTTTTTTGATTGAAAATTTTAAAAAATGTTTAGGGCTGTCAAAATTATCGCGTTAACGGGCGATAATTAATTTTTAAAATTAATCACGTTAAAATATTTGACGCAATGAAAGCTCAGACAGATTTAAATGACAGTACAGTGAAATGCCCACTTGTTAATTTTAGTGGAGTTTTGCCGCCCTCTGCTGGCGCTAGGGTGCGACAGATTTTATAGGTTTCAGCACCCATGAGCATTGTGTAAGTAATTATTGACATCAACAATGGCGGGCTACTAGTTTATTTTTTTATTGAAAATTTTACAAATTTTATTAAAACGAAAACATTAAGAGGTGTTTTAATATAACATTTCTATAACTTGTATTAACATTTATCTTTTAAGAACTACAAGTCTTTCTATCCATGGATCATATAAAACAGAATGTTAATAATGTTAATGCCATCTTGTTGATTTATTGTTAGAATAAACAAATAGAGTCCTTATATATCGTATGTTGAATGTGTATATCCATCTTGTGTCTTATCTTTCCATTCCAACAATAATTTACAGAAAAATATGGCATATTTTATAGATGGTTTGAATTGGGATTAATTGCGATTAATTACGATTAATTAATTTTTAAGATGTAATTAACTCGATTAAAAATTTTAATCGTTCGACAGCCCTAAAAATTTTATTAAAACGAAAACATTCGGAGGGGTTTTAATATAAAAATTTCTATAACTTGTACTAACATTTATCTTTTAAGAACTTCAAGTCTTTCTATCCGTGGATCCCTTTAACAGAAAGAATGTTAATGTTAATGCCATCTTGTGGATTTATTGTTATAATACACAAATACAGAACTTCTGTACAGTATGTTGAATGTATATATCCGTCTTGTCTCATCTTTCCATTCCAACAATAATTTACAGAAAAATATGGCATATTTTACAGTTGGTTTGATTTGCGATTAATTACGATTAATTAATTTTTAAGCTGTAATTAACTCGATTAAAAATTTTAATCGTTTGACAGCCCTAAAAATTTTATTAAAACGAAAACATTCGGAGGGGTTTTAATATAAAAATTTCTATAACCTGTACTAACATTTATCTTTTAAGAACTACAAGTCTTTCTATCCGTGGATCCCTTTAACAGAAAGAATGTTAATGTTAATGCCATCTTGTGGATTTATTGTTATAATACACAAATACAGAACTTCTGTACAGTATGTTGAATGTATATATCCGTCTTGTCTCATCTTTCCATTCCAACAATAATTTACAGAAAAATATGGCATATTTTACAGATGGTTTGATTTGCGATTAATTACGATTAATTAATTTTTAAGCTGTAATTAACTCGATTAAAAAATAATCGTTTGATAGCCCTAGAATAGACTAATCGAGGACTTAAATAATCGATAGCCTAGTCACGTTAACTTTTTGGCTCGTCTCTATAATTGTGTGCGATAGGGAATCCAGAGCCATCTGATTAAATGGTCTCATCAATTATTCTCGCCACAATGAATTTCTAAAATTCCAATTATTATATTCTGAATTAAATTCCAGCAAAAGTTGTTACTTTTGAATTTCAATCATGTCACATACAGCATATTGTAACAGCATTTCTGTGTATCTGATATACTTCTGTTAGTGACATCAAGAAAAACACTGCTTGTTTTTAGACTCACATGAATGGAAATATGTGGAATAAAAACCAGTTGGTGTTTCACAAACAAGGAAGATGAGGATTTAATCGGCTCACCTACTGTAATTGACTTTTATTTTCATTTTAGTACCAGGCATAGAACTGAAAAACGTGCTACGCTTCCAGAAAACAACTCATTATCTTTTTTTTGAAAATAGCTTGAATTTCATCTGCCATTTGAGTTTCGATATAGTAGTTGTTAGAGATCGCCTCATTATTACATGTACGGTAATCTGCACTTTTGTAACATAGCTGCACTGCGAATATATAACGTTTTAATGAGATTATTATAATTATTATTTAATCTAAGCAAATAATTTTCTCCATCTTGCTTTGAGAGTTCAAGACTAGTTAACAGTTTCATGCGTCAGATTATTCCACTTACTTTAAGTGAATATTACAATTTGCTCTGATTAAGCCCATACATCTAAAAGCTAGAGACCCTACTCACCAACGTCACAGAATGACGTGTCGCTGTATCCGGCCGCCATATTGTCCGTCTCTGTTTAGCCCTATTCTCAATGGTTTCAATTAGTCGTTCAGTTTATAGAGCAATTCATGGAAGCCCCGGTGCTTTCAGACGCTGTAAACTCATTGGATGCGTTGCATAAAAGGCGTTATGTGGAAAAGCTTCAGTCTATCCATTCGCCAGATCCATATTTGATGCCTAAATCGATATTTTTCGACCCGCTGTCTTCGCCCTCTCTGCCTGACATCTGCTACCCTGATATCTACAACTATCTTGTCCACACAAAACCAGCCTATTCTCATGAAAGTTTGAAAAACTTTAAGAGCAGCACTCTAAGCAACATTAACCCGTGTGACCCTCTACTTCCAATTTTCTAAAATGGCGACAATCAATTAAAAAAAAAAAAAAAAGTTGACTGCGATGGCCGTTGCTTCAAGGATAGGTGGATATTGGACTATTTCTTCAATAAAACACGCAACAACTGTGTCTGCCTCATTTGCAAAGAGACAGTCGCTGTTTTCAAAGAGTTCGATGTGAGGCAATAATATTCAGTGTTGTTAATAACGGCGTTACAATATAACGGCGTTACTAACGGCGTTATTTTTTTCAGTAGTGGGTAATCTAATTGATTACTTTTCTCATCTTGGCAACGCCGTTATCGTTACTGAGGACGGAAAGGCATGCGTTACTATGCGTTACTATATTGGTCGAAAAGTCTGAGGGAGACGGACTCACCGAGACGACAGAGCAGAACAGGAGTAGGTAGGAGGCAAAGTTGTGACGGCGAGAAAACGCGATGCTAGGTAGCTCCAATAACACATGTTGTAGCAGATAGCCTACAAACTACGCCCACATGTTGTGGTAGATATGGTAGACATGGTAGATATCCCTTGTACTGTACATAGATATAACTAGATGCAAAATGACAGACATGGCACTAAATGAGTTAGTAGACAGCCGCCATCTTAAAGCAGTAGACTTTTTAGAATGGCTCTGTTGGAGAAAACCTTCCCAGGGAACCTAAGTAACTTTTCATCTAAAATACTTCTAAATCGGCAAAATCTTGACTTAAATCTATCTTTAAATGATGAAACAGTTTTAAAACTTACATATGTCGAAAGTAGAGAGAAGGGAACTAATGCAATAATGGGAGCAATTTTAACAACTTTTAACAGTTGGTTCAGGGTAAAGGGTAAATTAGGGTAAAGAATTGGGCTCGGGCCAATTGTACCAAAAACCTTCACAAAAAACGTCCCATCGTGTGGCCAATGTTTTTTTTGTTTTTTTTTTTGAGGAAAAAAAAAAAAAAGTAATTATCACCAATTACTTTGCCAAGTAACTAATTACTCTTACATTCAGGTAATTGAGTTACTAACGCAATTACTTTTTGGGAGAAGTAATTTGTAACTATAATTAATTACTTTTTTTCAGTAAGATTAACAACACTGATAATATTACCGAACAAGACACGCTGACATGTACGACAACATTACAGGGAAGATACGCAGCGAGAAATTATAGCAACTTGAAGCTAGCTTAATTTCACAGCAGCAGTATTTCGCAAGAGCCCGAGTGTAGAAAGAGAACGCCACAAAGACAAGATTGTTGAAATTATGAATTAAAAAAATGATAAAGCAAATTTAACACACAGAAGGGCTTGCTAAAATTTGTTTAAATATATTGTTCTATGTAAATCAGCCAAGGTAGCCCCCCGCATTTTTACCACACCAAATCAGGCCCCCTTTGCAAAAGGTTTCGACACACCTGTTTCATGATCTTAATTGTGGTTGTCAGCCCAAAACCCTCTAAATATATATTAAATGCATCTTACCAGATATAAAATGACTACTACATAATCCGTGGTAATCGTTTGGAGCCCAGTTTTCTCGTCGAATTGCAGCAGTCCATCTCGCTCTCCTCTCCGGGTCTCTCGGAATACGGTAGAACGGAGTCTCTCCGTCTATCTTCTCTGTTATTGCAACCGACCGCCACGCACGCCTTCACCATTTTGATTATTGATGTTAACGAGCAGAAAAACACACCATAATAGGAGGAATTTACGAAGCGCTAATGCGTCAAAACGACGAAAAGACGGGCAATATGGCGCGGAGGCGTGGTTGTGACGTCATGTGAGTAGGGTCTATATTCAGCTAGCTATTTTTCTTATTTTAAGAAATCTCAGTAAAAATTACTTGAAGCACTGGCAGATAATTTCACTTATTCCTAGTAGATTTACACTGAAAACAAGGGAATTTAACTTGTTTTAACGGGGGCGCCTCTACTTAAGAACGTCTCTACATACAGAATTTTCAGGTTAAGACACACCTCAACAGGAAAATATTGCAAAACATGTCTTATACTGCATGTATCTCTTTCCAATGGTAAATCTGAATAAATACAGGGGTACCTCTACTTAAGAACGTTTCTACAAACAGAATTTTCAGGTTAAGACACGCCTTAATGGTAAAATATTGCAAAAAATGTCTTATATGTATCTCGTTCCAATGCTAAATCTGAATAAATACAGTGGTACCTCTACTTAAGAACATCTCTACATACAGAATTTTCAGGGTGAGACATGCCTCAACAGGAAAATTTAGCAAAACATGTCTTATACAGTATGTATCTCTTTCCATTGCCAAATCTGAAGAAATACAGTGGTACCTCTCCTTAAGAACGTCTCTACATACATAATTTTCGGGTTAAGCCACGCCTTAATGGGAAAATATTGCAAAACATGTCTTATATGTATCTCTCTCCAATGATAAATCTGAATAAATACAGTGGTACCTCTACCTAAGAATGTCTCTACATACAGAAATTTCAGATTAAGACATGCCTCAATGGTAAAATATTGCAAAACATGTCTCATAAGTATGTATCTCTTCCCAATGCTAAATCTGAATTAATACAGTGGTACCTCTACTTAAGAACGTCTCTACATACAGAATTTTCAGGTTAAGACACGCCTAAATGGGAAAATATTGCAAAACATGTCTTATATGTATCTCTTTCCAATGCTAAATCTTGAATAAATATATTGGTATCGCTACTTAAGAACGTCTCAACATACACAACATTCAGGTTAAGACACGCCTCAATGGGAAAATATTGCAAAACATGTCTTATATGTATCTTTTTCCAATGCTAAATCTGAATAAATACAGTGGTACCTCTACTTAGGACTGTCTCTCCTTACAGAATTTTCAGGTTAAGACATGCCTCAACGGGAAAATATTGCAAAACATGTCTTATATGTATCTATCTCCAATGATAAATCTGAATAAATACAGTCGTACCTCCATTTAAGAATGTCCCTACATACAGAATTTTCAGGTTAAGACATGCTTAAATGGGAAAATATTGCAAAACATGTCTTATATGTATCTCTTTCTAATGCTAAATTTGAATGAATACAGTGGCACCTCTAATTAAGAACGTCTCTACATACACAATTTTCAGGTTAAGACACGCCTCAACGGGATAATATTACAAAACATGTCTTATATGTATCTCTTTCCATTGCTAAATCTGAATAAAACATTGATACCTCTACATAAAAACGTCTCTACATATAGAATTTTCAGATTAAGACATGCCTCAACGGGAAAATCTTGCAAGACATGTCTTATATCTCTTTCCATCGCTAAATCTGAATAAAACATTGATACCTCTACATAAAAACGTCTCTAAATATAGAATTTCCAGATTAAGACACGCCTCAATGGGAAAATATTGCAAGACATGTCTTCTACCTACCTACCTACCTACCTACCTACCTACCTACCTACCTACCTACCTACCTACCTACCTACCTACCTACCTACCTACCTACCTACCTACCTACCTACCTACCTACCTACCTACCTACCTACCTACCTACCTATCCCCAATGCTAAATCTGAATAAATACAGTCGTACCTCTACTTAAGAACGTCTCTATATACAGAAATTTAAGGTTAAGACACGCCTCAACGGGATAATATTGCAAGACATGTCTTCTACCTACCTACCTACCTACCTACCTACCTACCTACCTACCTACCTACCTACCTACCTACCTACCTACCTACCTACCTACCTACCTACCTACCTACCTACTTACCTACCTACCTACCTATCCCCAATGCTAAATCTGAATAAATACAGTCGTACCTCTACTTAAGAACGTCTCTATATACAGAAATTTAAGGTTAAGACACGCCTCAACGGGATAATATTGCAAGACATGTCTTTTACCTACCTACCTACCTACCTACCTACCTACCTACCTACCTACCTACCTACCTACCTACCTACCTACCTACCTACCTACCTACCTACCTACCTACCTACCTACCTACCTACCTATCCCCAATGCTAAATCTGAATACAGTCGATACATCTACTTAAGAACGTCTCTATATACAGAAATTTAAGGTTAAGACACGCCTCAATGGGATAATATTGCAAAACATGTCTTATATGTATCTCTTTCCAATGCTAAATCTGAATAAATACATTGATACCTTCACTTAAGAATGTCTCTACATACAGAATTTTCAGGTTAAGCCACGCCTCAACGGGAAAATACTGCAAGACATGTCTTATATCTATCTATCCCCAATGATAAATCTAAATAAATACAGTCATACCTCTGCTTAAGAACGTCCCTACACGCAGAATTTTCAGGTTAAGACACTTGTCAATCGGAAAATATTGCAAAACATGTCTTATACTGTATGTATCTCTTTCCAATGCTAAATCTAAAGAAATACAGCGGTCACAACTGTCACTGTTCTACTTCTGTGTGAAGCTTCAATTATTTTGAATGTTTGCAAACGCTCTTAATTACATTTCTTTTCCCTCCAACCTTTTTTGTTGTTGTGAATTGTTACATTCGCTGACTGTTTGTGTGGTTTTTGGTAATTCAATCATGAACCTGCAGTATGCAGTCGAGCAAAACTACACCGCAACCGGTGCCACAGGGCAGGAAGCAGAGCGACTGGAACGACTGACTGCATTCATACACCAACATAGTTTTCACATTTCCTGGAAGACGACTCATTGCAAAAAAAAAAAAAATTCCCAAGACTAATTCCTAATACTTGACATAAGTAACATTTTATAAGCGGTAAACTGTATGTTTCTTTTGTTTCCTTCCTTCTTTTTAACCAGTTCAGGTGTCACCAACAAGGTTGGCGAGGACAGTTTATCGTCTGCTGTCACCGATGCAATAGTTAATCTATGATGGCACATTGTGATTTTCTAAGAGTGTTGCTGAAATTTCCATCGGAAACAACTGCCGAGATGATTTCAAGGTTTATTATTTTTCTCGACTATTGCGACAAATCATGAACAATCAGTATTTTCTTATCAAATAATGAAAGGAATAGCGTAGCTAAATTCAAAGGTGTCTACTATTGGATTGTCTTTCTAAACGCTCCTGAAAACTACAAAATTATATCTGTTTTCAGGTTAGATGAGTACTGTACTTCTCACACTCAGTTTGCAGGCTATAATTTAATAAAGAAAAGGGACACTTTAGCGGCACCCTCTTCCTGACACGCAAAGCATGTTGCACAACCTGATCCGTAAGGGAGTACAGCTCACTGCCGTTCCTCATAATGGCAACGCCGATTATAAAAATAAACCCGACACAACAAAAGACGGCAATCGGGATAGCATCTTTCTCCTTGACTTCATTATTTTTTTCTTCTTTCTACCAGTGTTGGTAGTCAGAGTCAGCAAGGCCTTCTTTTCTGGTCCCATCAGAATCACTGGGGTACATTTACAATCTATGTTTCAATGGGGTTTTGCCTTGGTTTTGCCTTGCAAAGGCCCAGATTGTAAAATTCCACAAGTATCTTCTTCTTATTCATCTTATTCTCTGCGTTTTTTCGACACGCCGCACAGCGACCGGTACCGTTCAAATATACAAATGACCAGAATTCTCGGAAATTTTCGAATGACCCCATGTAATAATCCGTCTGCCTGTAAACGCAGGTTTTTTGGGGAAAAAAGGGGACCTGATATCAACAGGAAGTGTCCCCGAAATGTCCCCAGATCAACAGGAATTGACCCAATATAACTAGGAAGTGTTGGACAAATGTCCCCAAATCAACAGAAAGTGACTTTATATCAACAGGACGTGTCCCTGAAGTGTCACCAAATCAACACGACCTGATATTAACAGGATGTGTCCCGGAAATGTCCCCAAATCAACAGAAGGTTAACCGATATCAACAGGACATGTCCCCGAATTGTCCCCAAATCAACAGAAAATGACATGATATCAACAGGACATGTCCCGTAAATGTCCCCAAATCAACAGGAAGTGACCTGATATCAACCAGAAATGACCTGATATCAACAGGAAGTGTCCCCGAAATGTCCCCCAATCATTCAACAGGAAATGACCTGATAGCAACAGGATGTGTCCCAGAAATGTCCCCAAATCAACAGGAAATGACCTGATATCAACAGGACGTGTCCCTCAAATGTCCCCAAATAGACAGGAAATGACCTAATATTGTCCCCAAATAACCAGAAAGTGAATCGAAATCAACAGAATGTGTCCCGAAATGTCCCCAAATCAACAGAAGGTCAACCGATATCAACAGGACATGTCCCCGAATTGTCCCCAAATCAACAGAAAATGACGTGATATCAACAGGACATGTCCCGTAAATGTCCCCAAATCAACAGGAAGTGACCTGATATCAACCAGAAATGACCTGATATCAACAGGAAGTGTCCCCGAAATGTCCCCCAATCATTCAACAGGAAATGACCTGATAGCAACAGGATGTGTCCCAGAAATGTCCCCAAATCAACAGGAAATGACCTGATATCAACAAGACGTGTCCCTCAAATGTCCCCAAATAGACAGGAAATGACCTAATATTGTCCCCAAATAACCAGAAAGTGAATCGTAATCAACAGAATGTGTCCCGAAATGTCCCCAAATCAACAGAAGGTTAACAGATATCAACAGGACATGTCCCCGAATTGTCCCCAAATCAACAGAAAATGACATGATATCAACGGGACATGTCCCTTAAATGTCCCCAAATCAACAGGAAGTGACCTGATATCAACCAGAAATGACCTGATATCAACAGGAAGTGTCCCCGAAATGTCCTCCAATCATTCAACAGGAAGTGACCTGATATCAACAGGATGTGTCTCCGAAATGTCCCCAAATCAACAGGAAATGACCTGATATCAACAGGATGTGTCCCTCAAATGTCCCAAAATAGACAGGAAATGACCTAATATTGTCCCCAAAATGTCCCCAAATAACCAGAAAGTGAATCGTAATCAACAGAATGTGTCCCGAAATGTCCCCAAATCAACAGAAGGTTAACCGATATCAACAGGACATGTCCCAGAATTGTCCCCAAATCAACAGAAAATGACATGATATCAACGGGACACGTCCCTTAAATGTCCCCAAATCAACAGGAAGTGACCTGATATCAACCAGAAATGACCTGATATCAACAGGAAGTGACCTGATAGCAACAGGATGTGTCCCCGAAATGTCCCCAAATCAACAGGAAATAACCTGATATCAACAGGATGTGTCCCTCAAATGTCCCAAAATGGACAGGAAATGACCTAATATTGTCCCCAAAATGTCCCCAAATAACCAGAAAGTGAATCGTAATCAACAGAATGTGTCCCGAAATGTCCCCAAATCAACAGAAGGTTAACCGATATCAACAGGACATGTCCCAGAATTGTCCCCAAATCAACAGAAAATGACATGATATCAACGGGACACGTCCCTTAAATGTCCCCAAATCAACAGGAAGTGACCTGATATCAACCAGAAATGACCTGATATCAACAGGAAGTGACCTGATAGCAACAGGATGTGTCCCCGAAATGTCCCCAAATCAACAGGAAATAACCTGATATCAACAGGATGTGTCCCTCAAATGTCCTCAAATAGACAGGAAATGACCTAACATTGCCCCCAAAATGTCCCCATATAACCAGAAAGTGACCTGATATCAACAGGAATTGACCCATTATAACCAGGATGTGTCCCTCAAATGTCCCCAAATAGACAGGAAATGACCTAATATTGCCCCCAAAATGACCCCTAATCAACAGGAAGTGACCTGATAGCAACAGGAATTGACCCAATATAACCAGGAGGTGTCGGACAAATGTCCCCAAATCAACAGAAAGTGACTTGATGTCAACAGAACGTGTCCCTGAAGTGTCCCCAAATCAACACGACCTGATATTAACATGATGTGTGTCCCGGAAATGTCCCCAAATCAACAGAAGGTTAACCGATATCAACAGGACATGTCCCCGAATTGTCTCCAAATCAACAGAAAATGACGTTATATCAACAGGACATGTCCCCTAAATGTCAACATCAACAACAACAACATGAAGTGACCTGATAGTGCCCCAAAATGTCCCCAAACAGCAAGTAACCTGATATTGCCCCGAAATGTCCCCAAATACAAAAAAAAGTTACCTGATATCAATAGGACGTGTCCCCGTTATGCCCCAAATCAATAGGAAGTGGCCTGATATCAAGCAGAAGTGACCTGAAATCAACCTGAAGTGTCCTCGAAATGTCCCCAAATCAACAGAAAGTGACTTGATATCGACAGGACGTGTCCCCAAAATGTCCCCAAATCAACTGGGCGAGTCTTAGGTCTGTATCTACCAGAGCTATTTCTCCAGAAATTGCAAGTTCTATATGTAATATGGCTGCATTGTTTATCAACCACAACAGCTTTGATTTGTAATATGACATTTAGCCTGTATTAGCTAGAAAGTGATATTTGGTCCACTCATTATTGTGGTTTATATTTGTGTAGACACTTATTCTCATTTCATAATACTTTTTGACATTGAATTGGAGTCCATTATTCAAACAAAACTCAATGTTACAAAAGGTTAATCAAAGCTGTGTGGGTGTATGGTGCGTGCACGCACGTGTGTGTGCAACATATCATAAGCGTGGATGACTTACTAATCGCATACTACGTCTTGTCACGAACAGTTCTCCAGGAAGTTTTTTTTCTTACATCACTTGTCAACAGGTTTTGTGTTAGTTTTGGTCGAGCGCCATGTTTCATTCTTAAGTTGAAGACAATAAACATTACAGATTTGATAGTTTATGAATATTTTGAAAACATTTGAATGTAATCATAACTTAAACACAAAATTCATTTGCATTGTGTGCAGTGTTGTTAATAACGGCGTTGCAATATAACGGCGTTACTAACGGCGTTATTTTTTTCAGTAGTGGGTAATGTAATTAATTACTTTTCTCATCTTGGCAACGCCGTTACCGTTACTGAGGACGGAAAGGCATGCGTTACTATGCGTTACTATATTGGCCGAAAAGTCTGAGGGAGACGGACTCACCGAGACGACAGAGCAGAGCAGGAGTGAGGAGGAGGCAAGAAAGTTGTGACGAGGAGCAAACGCGATGCTAGGTAGCTCCAATAATACATGTTGTAGCCGATAGCCTACAAACTACGCCCGCATGTTATGGTAGATATGGTAGACATGGTAGATATCACATGTACTGTATATAGATATAACTAGATACAAAATGACAGACATGGCACTAAATGCGTTAGTAGACAGCCGCCATCTTAAAGCAGTAGGCTTTTTAGGACGGCTCTGTTGTAGAGAACCTTCCTAGCGAACCTAAGTAACTTTTTATCTAAAATACTTCTAAATCGGCAAAATCTTGACCTGAATCTATCTTTAAATGATGAAACAGTTTTAAAACTTTCATATGTCGAAAGTAGAGAGAAGGGAACTAATGCAATAATGGGAGCAATTTTAACAACTTTTAACAGTTGATTCAGGGTAAATTAGGGTAAATTAGGGTAAATTGGGCTCGGGCCAATTGTACCAAAAACCTTCACAAAAAACTTCACTAGTGTGGCCAATGTTTTTTTTTTCTTTTTTCTTTTTTTTTTTTTTTGAGGGAAAAAAAAAAAAGTAATTATCACCAACTATTTTGCCAAGTAACTAATTACTCTTACATTCAGGTAATTGAGTTACTAACGCAATTACTTTTTGGGAGAAGTAATTTGTAACTATAATTAATTACTTTTTTTCAGTAAGATTAACAACACTGATTGTGTGGGGGGGAAAAAATGAAGACATTTTTTTAGAAAGGGATTTATGTGTTTTTCCTCTTATGAATTTTAGAACATGTAAATTTTCTAGAATGTTTAAGATAGCAATGTATTATCTTGTGTTGATCATTTTGATTTGTTAACTACATGTTGTTTTTCCTGCTTTGTTTGCTGTCGTTTTCAATAGCCCCGCCTCAAGTTTACTCTAAAATACTTTTCTGAGTGTTGTATTTCCTTTTTGTATACAGTACATGTAGGGGTGAAAGTGGGCGGGAACGGTCAGGAACGCAGTTCCGATATATGATTCAGGGCCGGAACGCAGTTCCGGTATATGGTGCTTTGATTCCGAAAATATGACGGCAATTGTCAAAACGCTATGCAAAAAAATTAAAATAAAAAAATAAATACAAAGCTGTCACACATGCATTTCATCTCCAAGAAGAAAACAATCTACCAACATCAGATTTACATACACAAGCGTTAACAACAAACATAACAAAGTGCTTGTGTAGGGTAATCCGTTTCCACCGATATTTATTATTTATTTTATTCCACGGACGGCATGGAGGTTTGGACTCATATTTGTCAATTTATGTTAGGCTACTTATTCATTTCCTTATGATTTAAAAAAGTCAATGTTCGAACTATTTCATTTCACTCTGCATAATATAAGTCATTTGTACTTATTTTTCTGAATGGATGTTACTTATATCTTTATAATTAAAAAACAACAAAAAGTAAATGTTTACGTTATCTTCAATTTTGGTATGCATCCTATGTTCTTAAGTAGTTAAAATTGAGATTTGGCGTTTAATATTTGAGGAAATGAGGGGAAAATAAAAATTAGGAGATGGATAGCTGTTTTTGTTAACTTTTATTTTGCAAATCATTGAAAAAAAGTAGGGCTGTCAAACGATTAAAATTTTTAATCGAGTTAATTACAGCTTAAAAATTAATTAATCGTAATTAATCGCAATTCAAACCATCTCTAAAATATGCCATATTTTTCTGTAAATTATTGTTGGAATGGAAAGATAAGACACAAGACGGATATATACATTCAACATACGGTACATAAGTAATGTATTTGTTTATTATAACAATAAATCAACAGGGTGGCATTAACATTATTAACATTCTGTTAAAGCGATTCATGGATAGAAAGACTTGTAGTTCTTAAAAGATAAATGTAAGTACAAGTTATAGAAATTTTATATTAAAACCCCTCTTAATGTTTTCGTTTTAATAAAATTTGTAAAATTTTCAATCAAAAAATAAACTAGTAGCCTGCCATTGTTGATGTCAATAATTACACAATGCTCATGGGTGCTGAAGCCAATAAATCCGTCGCACCCAAGCGCCAGCAGAGGCGACAAAACTCCAAAAAACACAAGTAACAAGTGGACATTGCACTTTGTTATCATTTTAATCTGTTTGAGCGGGGCATGTGCGTTAATTGCGTCAAATATTTTAACGTGATTAATTAAAAAAACTAATTACCGCCCGTTAACGCGATCATTTTGACAGCCCTAAAAAAAATAAGATTTTGAATGAAAATCAGTTTTTGTATGTTTTATAGAAATAACTGACCAAAACAGTTTTCTTCACATTTCAAACCCCTCCCCCCACCGACAAAAATAAATAAATGAAACTTCTGGCTCCATGGCGAAACAACCCACCAACTCAAAAAAAATACATATATGCCGGAAAACTCTCAGGTGACTTGAAGTTCCGCTCTGAGACCCCCAATTTGGCCAAATTTCAAAATTGTCCGATATGCATGTGTGATACATAATTGGAAAGCTTGAAATCTCAATTTTCTGGGGGAAGACACATTTTGAACAGGAGGGCATTTAAAAAAAAAAAAAAAATCTATTTAAATTAAAAAAAAGCACGCGAGAGCAGAATTACAGACGCCATGACTTGAACGAGATATTATCGCGTACTTACCTTGTTTCAATCCAAAAACTCCATGTAGCATATATCACTGAGTGTCAAGACACAGCTGTGAATGGCCACAGCTGGATTTTTGGGGGATTTTATGGGTGAAACATGGTAATATAACAAGGGTCGAGATGCAGAAATCGCAGACATCAACGAGTGGTCGAGATATTCTTTTTCATATATTTACCCTTTTAAACGCTTTTTCTTTTTTTTTCATTTTTCTTTGCTTGGATCGATTATTTATCATCTAAAATATCGGAGAAAATAAGACAGTAACAAAAAAAAAATACAACTAAGCGATAGTTATGAGGTAGATATCCGTGACTTTTTTACAGACGCCATTTTTTTCATTGTGACGTCATGTGTTTAAAAGTTTAAAATATGCGAGTGAATAATTTTTTAGTCGTTTTTTTTTTAAAAAACAAAATATTAGACATCAATTAATGATTCTAAGCTAAAAATGACAGACCTTTTGAATAATACATATAATTATCGTAATTTTCGCACTATAAGGCGCACCTGACTATAAGCCGCCACCCACCAAATTTGACACGAAAATTACATTTGGTCATAGATAAACCGCACTGGATTATAAACTGCAGCTGTCATCACTGTGTTATGAGATATTTACACCAAAAGATATTAACCCGTAACACTATTTAACAGCAGCATCATACGACTGTCATAAGACTAAATGAACCACCATGAAGCTTTGAACAAATTGGCTGCTAAGCCTCATTGCTTCAAAAGGCTACATTTGGCCATCACTGCTCCCTTGAGGGAGACAGACAACCTCTGCTGCCACTTGTTGCCAACACTGTTGTCGTCCAACATGCCTCCTGGCATGCATTGCGGCGCTACAGGAAAAAAAAAATCATGCTATGTGCTATTTTTTTTCTTCAGTTACTGTTCCATTTGTTTCATTAATTGCTAGTTATGGTATTTGGGAACACTTTATTTGACAGTTGCGCCATAAGACTCATTTGACCATCATAATTATGACATGAACGATATATCGTTTAAACATCGCCATCGCGATGTGCGTGTGCGCAATAGTCCCATCGCAAGCACGTGCGATAGTTTTTCTTTTTTTTTTGATCCACATACGCCTCACTTTCTGGTCTGCGCACAGCCTCCTACCCTCCCTCTCCCAGCCTTTTGATCCTCTCAGTCACTGCGGCACAACGATGGCTTTGATCTGGCCAAAGAAGCAGACGTCACAGGGGCATCTGTCAATCATCGTTTAACTTGTTAAACAGTTGCAAGGAAGCCCCGCTGGAATGAATGTGTGTACTGTGGGGACGTTGGAGACATTTAAATGCCAGAAGTGATCATGAGGAGTTTGAAATTTCTACATGTCACTTCAACGGTCACAGCTAAAGTAGATAAACAGAAGCATTTAATAAAGCCAAGCATTTATCTGCTACAGTACTTTATTCTTGTTCAAAAATGATTTGGTTGGACAGTTATGTTTAAAACTTATCATAATTATGACATTTGAAGTGCTTAAAAACCATTTATTTATATACATTTTTTAAATCACTTTGGGGGGAAAAGTGAGAAAAAAACATGTCTTATATGTATCTCTTTCCAATGCTAAATCTGAATAAATACATTGGGCACAAAAAACACACAAAAAAAAAAAAAAATGGGGGAGGTGCGCTACTTTGCGGTTTTTCACTTATCGCGGCGGGTTCTGGTCCCCATTAACCGCGAAAAACAAGGGATGACTGTACACTGTGGTGATGGTGAGTCATCTAAAGTCTTTCCAAACAGCTATTTAAGTCATCTTGTGATAATTTCTTGAAAAAAATATATGTACATTTTTTTTAATATCGCAATATAATATCGCAATATATCGCAAACCCCCAAAAAATTGCAGCAATAGTTTTTTCCAATATCGTTCAGGCCTACATGACACTGTCATGAGCATTAATGAATGCTTATAACTGATGTCATTTTGTGTTGTCCGGCAAATTATCGCACTTTTGAATGGACGTAAAAGATCCGAGCTGGCCAGTAAGTGACATCATTTGCCTAGTGACACTTAATGACATCTGTCATAAGCATTCAGTAATGCCCATGTTAGTGTAATGTCATAATTATGATGGTCTTACGACACCGCTGTCAAATAGAGGGTTACCTATTAACCGAAATGAATCAACAAATAAACCACACTGGACTATAAGCCGCGGGATTCAAAATGAAGGAAAAAAGTAGCGGCTTATAGTCTGAAAATTACGGTAATTACCTTCGTTCTATGGCTGGGTTGAAACAAAAGCGGTTGCGCGACGTCTGTAAACGGAGGTTTCCAGGGTAAAACGGACAAATTAAAAATAGTTTGGGGGCTTCATGCGCCATGAATCTGCTATGGCAGCATATAGACATATTGGTCTATCAAACGCAACAGTTGTTTTGGCTTAAAATATACAGCAGTTTCTTTCAAAGAAGACTACAAGAGCAGAAACTGCTTTTTCAGTCTTGTCTGTGTTTTCTGCCGTATAAATAGAGCAAATGAATGGGAAAACAAATGTTTTCTGGATTTTTCAGATAGTCTGTCAAATTTCTATAATTATCTCAGCTACGGATTAAAAGTGGTTGAACCGGGACGCCGTCCTAGGCGGAACAAGAAGAACAAAAGAAAAACAAGGGAAACAAAATGCTCCAAATTCTTGGTGACGAAAAAGTCTTTCCAGTGACACTCCTCTATAAAAGCTGTCAACTCAACACCTCATCAACTGTACAGTGACTGCCGCTCCTCAGTCACGCAGTTTGGAGTTACTTTATTCAAGGTGAGTACCGTCTAAACCTGAAACTGAAAACAGTTGCTTCGTTGTCATTTAGGATTATTGTTATTTAAGTCAACTTTTGATTATTATTATGATTTTTTTTCTAATTTTGACGTGGTAATGGAATTTTTTGCTTTCTATCGTCAGATGTTTCGGCTTGCGTGCCTGCTGCTCGCGGCGTTCTGTCTGCAATGGCAGGTGAATGCCAGTAAGTACATATCTCTATCTAATAAGATTTGACATTTTGAACAGATTCGGTTTTATCTGATAAACTTTTGCAAATGCTACCAGAATTCACCATGGAAGAGATTGAAAAAGCTGTTCATCAGGCAATGGAAAAGGTTGACTCGGCCTATGAATATTCGAGACAAGAGTAAGTTTCTACACTGCAAATTTATAATGTCTAAATCAGATCATTTTTTTCTTAAATCGAGTAAAATAATTTTCTCCCTTGTTTTGAGTGTTAAAGACTAGTTAACAGATTAATCCGTCAGATTATTACATTTACCGTAATGTTTTGGACTATAAACGGCTATGTTATCCCTAATTTCCTGTGGTTTATAGTCCAGTATAGACTTCATAATTATTGACGGAGCGCGGGGACGATTAATAGGGGGCATGCATTGTTGGCGTGTCCGTCAAAGCTGACCAAGTGGAATCATGTAGAGCTTTTTCCATTGAAAATTCTTGTGAATAACTGCGTAAATCCCTAAATTCTTTATAGATATTGACGTAAAACAGTCTCGATTCTTGGTTAAAAGCAAAAAAACACAAACAACGAAACAAAACAAAACAAAAAAAAAAACGTTCTGTTGGCACTTATTTTACGTAAATATGTCAGAGTACAATGTTCTGTTCTAAACAGAGCTTTTCCGGTAAAAAATTCTTGTGAAAAAATGCCTAAATCCATGAATTCTTTATAGATATGGACGTAAAACAGTCTCGAGTCTTGATTAAAACAAAAAACAAAAACAAAAAAAAAACCAAAAAAAAAAAAACCGTGCAGTTAGCATGTATTTTACGCAACTATTGTGAACTATGATGCTAGTCAATAAGCAAATGTAGCGGCCGTCATATGAAAACGAAGCTTTTATGGTTGAAAATTCTTGTGAATAAATGCTTAAATCCCTGAATTCTTTATAGATATGGACGTAAAACAGTCTCAATTCTTGGTTAAAAGAAAAAAAAAAGTGCAATTGGCATTTATTTTACATAAATATGTCAAAGTACAATGCTAGTCTGTTAGTGAATGTAGCTAGCGGCCGCCTTATGTATGACAGTCAACCTCTGCTGCCACCTGCTGTCAACACTGTTGTCGTTCAACATGCCTCTAGCATACCTTGTAGCGCTACAGATGTAAATAACAATCAACATTCGTGTTCTAATTATTATTTCTTCAGTTACTGTTCCATTTGTTTCATTAATTGCTATTTTTATTTGAACGTAGAGTCCTAAGACTGCCATCAGACCGTCATAATTATGACACTATCATGGGTATTACTGAATGCTTATGAAAGATGTCATTCAGTGTCATCTGGCAAATTATTTCACTAACGCCATTTATGTCCAGCTCGGATCTTTACACCCATTCAAAAGTGAGATCATTGTAAGGATAAGACAAAATGACATCCGTCATAAGCATTCAACAATGCTCGTGGCAGTGTCATGTCATAATAATGATGGTCTTATGGCAGTCTTAGGACGCTACTGTCAAATAAAGTGTTACCAAATACCATAACTAGCAATTGATGAAACAACTGGAACAGTAACTGAAGAAATAATTAGCACAGAACATGAATTTTGATCGTTATTTACACCTGCAGCGCTGTAATGCATGCTAGGAGGCTTGTTGGACAACAACAGTGTTGACAGCAGGGGGCAGAAGAGGTTGACTGTCTCCCGCAAGGGAGCAGTGATGGCCAAATAAAGCTTCTTGAAGCTTTATTTTCGTGGCGTAATATGGTGGTTCATTTGGTCTTATGACAGTCTTATGATGCCGCTGTCAAATAACGTGTTACCGGTCAATATTTTTTGGTGTAAACATCCTATAATACAGTAAAGACAACTGCAGTTTACAGTTCGTTGCGGCTTATCTATGAATGGATGCCGTTTCGTGTCAAATATGGTGGGTGGCGGCTTTTGTATTGGCCCGAATATAAGACAGCCCTGATTGTAAGACGACCCCCTTTTTTTCAAGACTCATGTTTGAAAAAAAGACTTTTTTGAACACCAAATTAATTTTTATACAGAAAATAATTACAGTACATCTGAAACAAATGATAATAACAATATATTTGAGAAAAAAAGCATGTTATTTTGCCTCATTCAAATCTTAATATCTGAACATTTAAATTAAATATGTAAACTAAAGTGCGTTCACATTTGTAAATGAATGGCTTCTGGTTTTTGAAATGTAAATAAACCAATCTATTGAGATAAAACAACAAAATTGCAATAACTGCATTAACCACCAAAGTGAAGTCTAACTGTAACTGTAGTCTTGAAACAAATCTGAATAAGAAAAAACATTGCAATAAAATAATGCAAACAGGTTAAACTAGTAGCTGAGATCTGTCATGACAGAACATCGCTTCAATGATATCTGGCGCCATCTAGCGTCGTGAATGGGTATAATGTCTAGACCGCGAATATAAGACGACCCCCTCTTTTTCAATCTTATTTCAATGCAAAAACAAAACACCGTCTTATATTCGGGCCAATACGGTATTAGTCACATTTTAGTCATCTCAAAGTGTTTTCATGTCGACATTCTCATTCTATTGCATCCTTGCCTCACGTACTATTTTCGTGGCATGAAATGTGATTGTTTTTTTTTTTTATGTCAACAGTGCACACTACCTGTAGGTTTGTTGTACTTCCTCATACCAAGTGAATCCATTTAGCAAACCCGTTTCTCCTTTCATCAGATAGAGGACTAAAAATTGAAAAAATTGGAATAAAGTGTGTAAATTGGGGACTAAACAGTCCAAAACTTGGTCAAAAACACCACTTTGCCTAGATTTAGTCAGCGTCAAGAAATAGAGCGTTTCTTAACCGTCACCGAACCACTTAGCCTGACTCACTGAACCCTGGGGTTCGATTGAACCCAGGTCAAGAACCACTGCGTTATATGTAGTTGGCATAGCTAGTTAAAAAAAAAAAAAAAACTGAATTCTATTGTGAATAAAAAGAGACTTGCTGTTCTTAAATGCGACCTCATGATGCTCCAGGTGCCTGAATCGAATCACACGACATGAAGCCCGGCCTCAGGACGTACTGCGTTTTCTCCGACAACCTAAGGGAATTACCCGCGAGGTGGCCCGATCTGCCGACTATTTCGACACTACGCTGAACATCCTCAGAACGTCATCGGAAACACGTAAAAAACGCTCAATAGAGGCCGCAGGTGAGTGGAAATAATAACTCGATATTGATAAATAGTTTTTTTTTTTTTTTTTTACTGCTGTAAAAAAAAAGATACGGGTGCAAAAAAGTACTTACCAGTAAGTAAAAGTGCAAGTATCTAAGAAAAACAATACTCAAAATTTACTAAAATTTACTTATAAGTAAAAAGTATTTTTTCCCGATGCAAAAATGTAATATACGTATCTATATGTACGTATACACGTATATATATATTTTTTAGGGCTGTCAAACAATTAAAATTTTTAATCGAGTTAGTCACAGCTTAAAAATTAATTAATCGTAATTAATCGGAATTCAAACCATCTCTAAAATATGCCATATCCTTCTGTAAATTATTGTTGGAATGGAAAGATAAGACACAAGATGGACATAAAGATTCAACATACTGTACATAAGTACTGCATTTGTTTAGTATAGCAATAAATCCACAAGATGGCATTAACATTATACACATTTATGTGTATTTTGCATAGCTATTTGATTGGTAATGCCAGTTCTCTTTGAATTGAGCGCTTTTCTTTTTGTGAACCTTATTTTTTTTGAGAGATAGGAATATTAGTTTTGTTGTGCTTTTACTAATTGATACTGTAGCGACTTAACTGTTCCGCCCAAATGAATGATGGGAAGTTGGGCAACCATGACTGTCAGTTGTAGCTGGAAATGGTATACAGTATGTTCGGTGTTGTGTTCAGTTAAGCGTGTTAAGAATAAGATCAACTCTTGCTCCGCCCAAATGCATGATGGGACGTTGGGCAACCATGACTGTTAGTAGTGGCTGCCAAAGCTTAAGCCAATAAAAGGCGCGGTCCAATGAATGCCTGTTTCCACTTGTATTTCTCTGCCTTTTCGCGCTCAATGTGCTAAAACGGCGTCATTGTAAACTGTTTGAGGCAATGCATGAACGGGTCATTCCGTCCATGCGTTAATTGCGTCAAATATTTTAACGTGATTATTGAAAAAAATTAATAACCGCCCGTTAAAGCGATAAATTTGACAGCCCTAATATTTTTTTAAATATCCATGCTGTACATACAGAGATCTGAGTCAATATTGAAAGACAGAACCAGAAAATTCATTAACTGCTTAGTTTTATTTAAAAAGGTGCAGAATGAAAAAAAAACGAGCAATAAAATTGGCTTGGTGGTCGGCGCATCCGCCTACCGTGTGGACGCATCGTGCGGCATGGGTGCGAGTCCTGACGTGGATGAGGGGGACGGATCCCGTAGCGCTGCGCGGTTCAATGCAAAAATTGGTTATATTTGAGTGTAATGGGTCCACACAGATCCGTTGTGTGTGGTGCGTGGAACCCTCCCTCCCGATACCTTCAAGTAGGTGCGCTGGCAGCTAAAGCCGCTAACCCGGGCTTTTGGCTTAGTGGTCAGCGCATCTGCATGCCGTGTGGACGCGTCGTGCGGTGCGGGTCGAGTCCTGACCTGGATGAGGTGGACGGATCGTGTTGCGCGGCGTGGTTCAATGCAAACACCGGTTACATTGGTGCCGTGACCCAGATCGGCAGTGAAGGTTTCGGGGGGGGTGTAACAGGTACATACAGGTACAGGTCTGTTGTGCGTGGTGTGTGAAAACCTCCCTCCCGATGCCTTCGAGTAGGTGTGCTAGCAGCTAAAGTTGCCAGCCCTGGCTTTCGGCTTGGTGGTCAGCACATCTGCCTACCGTGTGGATGCGTCGTGCGGTGCGGATACGAGTCCTGACCTGGACGAGGGGGACGGATCGCGTTGCGCGGCGTGGTTCAATGCAAACATCGGTTACATGGGAACTACCTGTACTTTGGAAGCATACCATGAGTTAGCAATACGTAGTTCAATTTGGGTAGATTTTGCAATGAGGGCTTGAAAAAGTGACCGCTTGTGCTGACTATCAGTCACTGATTCTACAATTTTGTCCCCAGATGAGTTAGAAGAGGAACATTTGGCATTCATCGAAAAACTGGTGGGCTGCGCCCCTCGAACTGGTTTCCCCTCATGCAAGACAACGCCCAACGTTAACACATTCCGCACTGCAAGCGGCGTCTGCAACAACGAGTAAGATAACGGAGGTTCCTTCTTGTTAGATTTCGAGTCCGTCGCAGTTTGCTGCATTCATTAGCCTTTAACTGATCATCATTGAAAGCCTTCATCAATTCCGCTTGTTTTGCAGGGCAAATCCTCGTTGGGGAGCTTCCAACATTCCGTTCCTACGCTGGCTTCCTGCTGAGTACCAGGATGGTATCTCTCTCCCACGTGGATGGGATCCTGTGAAAATCAATGGTTTCCTTCTTCCTCTGGTATGAGCCTCCCGATAAACTCTGAGCAAGGACATCCAAATGACCACACAGAGTTGACATTGATATGAATTCTTAATGGTTTAAGGTAAGAGAAGTATCCAACCGCGTCTTGTCCACACCTGTAAATGAAATAGTGAACGACACAGTCTTCACTCACCTGTTGGCCTCCTTTGGACAATGGTCAGACCATGACCAGACCTTAGCGCCGCATTCTCCGGTCATCCGTACATTCAGCAACGGTCTTGACTGCGATGAAAGCTGCGAGCGCTCCGAGCCGTGCTTCCCTATCCCCGTGAGTCATCCAGCACGTTCCTGACTGGACTAAAAGAACAACCATTCTAACAAGTTCACCATGTTCTTGCTCCCCGCGAACAGATTCCCAAGGGTGGCCCACGTTTTGGCATCCAAGAGTGTATACCCTTTTTCCGATCATCAGCAACTTGTGGATCTGGCAATACAGCCTTCTTTTTTGGTGGCAACGCTACAGTGCGGGAACAGCTGAATGCTCTGACTGCTTTTATCGACGGGGGGCAGGTGTATGGATCGGATGACGTTTTAGCTGAAGAACTTCGTGACCTCACCTCAGATCGTGGATTGTTGAGAGTGAATGAGGAGTATACTGATAACGGCCGAGAACTCCTACCCTTTACCAAAATGATGGCCAATATTTGTGCAACCCGAGCTCGAATCACCAATGATTCAAATGCCCAGGAAGTCCTTTGCTTTTTGGCTGGTGAGTGAAAAGCTGAACAAGCTCATTCGGTATCATGTCTCTAGCTGATGTAAAGGGTACAAAGGATAGAAAGACGTGTAATTCATAAAGGATAAATGCTAGTATGAGTTACCCCTTTTAATAAAATTTGTAAAATTAGTTCAACCAGTGGGTCGCCATTGTTGTTGACGACGCAATGCACTCTGGGCGGTGACGTCACTAGGTGGAGCTGTCTGGCTACCACAGTGTCACTCTTTAGCTAGATAAACATGTCGTTCGAACAGCAAAAGCAAATACCGTAATTTTTGGACTATGAGGCACACCCAACAATTTTGACCCCAAACCAGCATTTGTTCATAGCTAAGCCGCACAGGACTATAACCCGCAGCTGTCCTCACTGAATTATGGGATATTTACACCCAAAGATATTAACCGGTAACACTTGATTTGACAATGGCATCGTAAGACTGTCATAAGAGCAAATGAACCACCATGAAGCGTTGAACCAATTGGCTGCAAAGCTTCATTTGGCCATCACTGCTTCACCTGCTGTCATCCAACATGCTTCCTAACATGCATTTCAGCGCTACAGATGTAAATAACAATCAAATTCATGTTCTGTGCGAATTATTTCTTCAGTTACTGTTCCGGTTGTTTCATCAATTGCTAGTTATGGTACTTTATAACACTTTATTTGACAGTGGTTATTTGACATAAGACTATCATAATTATGACATGACACTGCCATGAGCATTAATGAATGCATATGACAGATGTCATTTTGCCTCATCCGGCAAATTATCTCATTTTTGAATTGATGTAAATGATCCCAGCTGGACATAAATGGAGGTAGTGACATAATTTTCCAGGTGACACGTTTCCCGTGCGACAGATTAGCCCGCAAACCACAGGACTATACTTCAGCGTGATGATAGAGTCGTGATTTTTATAATAAAGCAATGGCAACCCACATGCGTTGTCTGTCTCGCGGTAAAATCTTAAAGGGAAACAACTGAACAGAAATGCACAGAAGGTCGGGATCAATAAATATAAAAAATAAAAATAAAAACCGAAGGAAAACCGCGGTGAGAGGCAGACAAATGACAAAAACAAGACAATGATGCAACTAGCAACGAAGGGATCTACAAACTGTTCAAATAGCAGTAAGTCAATATCTAGGCAAGCCGCCTAGGATCGGTTTAAAGACACTACTGATGAGCTGGAATTGGATGTACGGTACAATGTCGGGAACTCATCCCACAGCTCTGTAACAAAACAATCTGACCAGCAGCAGAATGCAGACTGTTCTCCCAGTCCATGTTATTGACGGCGCTGTCGGGCTACCACAGTGTCACTCTTTAGCTAAATAAACATGTCGTCGATTCTGCCCTTCCAATTTGAACCTGAGCGGAAAAGTAATGAGCAAGACAGCACTGTCGATATTGACGAGTGTGTAAACCACAGGCCAATAATTCTGCGTGACGATAAAGTTATGATTTTCCTAATCAAACAATCGCAACCCACATGCTTTGGCTGTCCCTGTGCAACAGTAACATAGGAATTGCGTTAAAGGGTTGAATGAACACACAAATAAACACGCAATCATGAAAAGGGAGACACAAAAAGTGTCCGTGACAGTAGGTTGGGATCAATAAAAAAGAAATTAAAAGGAAACCCGCGATGAGAGGCAGACAAACGGAAAAAAAAAAAACAAGGCAAACAAGCAAGCTGTCAAACGGAAGCAAGTCAATATCTCAGCAAGCCGCCTAGGATCGGTTTGAAGACACTGCTGATAAGCTAGAATTGGATAGAGGTACGATGTTGGGAACTCATCCCACAGCTCTGTAAAAAAACAATCTGACCAGCAGCAGAATGTGACAAAATCATGCCAGTCGTCATACTAGCTTTGCTTGCTAGCTAGCACAGCTACTCGCGCGTAAAACATGGCGCCCTCCGTAGGTCAAAACATGTACTAAATTTGACAGATTTTTAACTCAATATATGTGTTTCTAATGACATATTTTAGCAAAAGAGAACAATTCTGGCTTATTAGAGCCTACAAGTCTTTAAGTCCGAAGTTCCCTTTAATGAAACCTTATTATTATAATAACTTAATTCAACTTTGTAGGTGATGAACGCACCAACGAGAATATCATTTTGACCTCGTTGCACACGCTGTTCTTCCGTGAGCACAACCGTCTGGCTCGAGCCCTGGGCAAATTGAATCCTGATTGGAGCGGCGAGAGAATCTATCAGGAAGCCCGCAAGATCTTAGGAGCGTTTCTCCAGGTTCGAGCTGTCCTCCATTGTCCCCGCAAGATTCTGCTATGACGAATTCTGCTGTTGATGTTTTTTTTTTTTGTGTCTCTCAGATAATCACATTCAGAGACTACCTAGGCCACATAGTCGGTCCAAACGAATTCTCCAAGACCCTCTCTACCTACCCAGGCTATGACAAATTTATCGACCCATCCGTCACCAATGTATTCGCAACGGCGGCCTTTCGATTCGGCCATACAATGATCCAGCCGTTTGTCTTCCGGCTCGATGAAAATTATCAGGAAAGCCCCTTGTTTCCCTCTCCAATGTTGAGCAGAGCCTTCAACGCACCATGGAGGATTGTCTTTGAAGGTATGGTCTAGACCTGCAGCTACTTCACTCAGCCTGCATGCTTAGTACATGATTACAGAATGTCCATGAATGATTTTAGGGGGGATAGACCCAATCATCAGAGGGATTGTGAGTCAGCCAGCTAAGTTGAACATTCAAGATGCCATCATAACTGATGAGCTGAGAGACCGGCTGTTTAAATTCTCTTTCCTACTGTCACTGGATCTGGCATCTCTCAACATGCAACGTGGACGGGACCACGGACTCCCAGGTATCTTTTCAAGTTCTGGCATACACATGTCCATTATCTCCAAAGCGGATTTTTCTTATCCATTCTCTTGTGTTCTCAGGGTATACCAAATGGCGCAAGTTCTGTGGTCTTTCACAACCCCGAAATAGGATGGAGCTGGCTGAGGTGCTGGGAAATCAGGAATTGGCTGACAAACTTCTAGAACTTTATGGCACACCCGAGAACATTGACCCGTGGTTGGCAGGAGTCGCAGAGCCACTCGTGAAAGGAGGAAGAGTCGGTCCCTTGTTTGCCTGCCTGATTGCGAGGCAGTACAGTAACATAAGAGCGGGAGATCGGTAAAGACACGAGGACAAAATTGTGCCATTCAGCCAAGGGTGTAGATTTGCATAGGGACGGTAGGGACATAACACTAGCAACTTTTCAGAATGCTCAAATTGTCCCCACCAACTTTTAAGCAACCTTATTTGCATTATACAATGAGTTCAGTTATATACTGTAGATTATTAAGGACCGAGCACCAACTGGCGCAAGAGCCCTATTGTAATGCAAAAGATTTGATGACAAATGAAAATAGCCAATTTGGAGGCCTCAACATGCTCAAAAAGTCCCCAAAATGTGCACATATTTGCGTAAATTTCGATAATTTTGCAACGTTGCGAAAAATTGTAGTAAAATGGCTCAGTGTTACCCGCTTCAATTTTTTAAAAAGACATTTCCTCTTAGGTTTTTTTTCAAAGTACAGCGGTGACATTTGGGGAGCCGATACATTGAGCAAAACTGCTCCAAAAAGTCTCTAGCACCCATATTCCAAACCCAACAAGATATCGGGTATTTTAGATTGAATGTGAAATTTTATCGATATACAGGGTGCACATTTGAGTCCTTTGCGCCTAGGGAGTTAGTTGGAATCTCCTCAAAATTGGTGAGACTGTTCACGAGACATATGAGATCCTAAGTTCTCAAAATTCTCATTCATGGGCCTGACCTGGGTTGGTCTTTTTTTTTTTTTTTTGGCAAAACACCCAATTCAGAAAATGACTAATCTTTTTAATATCTGGCATGCATGAGAGGTAGCCCAACCTGAACACGACTGCATTGAAATATTACCGATTAAGCCTGGCGCCCCCTACTGGGAACAGAAAACGCCTTTTTTTTTTTTTTTTTTTTCCAGACAGGCTCCTCCTCCAAGGGAAAAAAATCATCATGTATTTAGGTCCCTGATGAAAAATATTGAGGTTTCATCGAAGCGGAGGGGTCCAAACAGGAAAGTTGAAAAGATCGTTGTCATTTTGTCTCACCACAAATTTTGAATAGTCATAACTTGGCAGATATAAAACATACCTGCGCCAAACTACCGGTGCTTGTTGAGAATCATATCCTGAAGGGTCTTGTAGGGGTCATTTGCATCAACCCTTCAGCGCCAACTAGTGGCAAAAGAAAGGATTTTTCAAATAGGCCTCTCATATTAGGTATTTTCAATATAGAGCGATGAAATTTGTCTAAACTATATACTGTTAGCGAACGAGGCTAGCGGCCGCCTGGAGCTTTTCTGGCGAGAATTCTTGTGAATAAATGCTTAAATCCCCAAATTCTTCAAAGATGTGGACGTAAAACAGTCTCGATTCTTGGTTAAAAGCAAAGAAACCGTGCTGTTAGCATTTATATTACGTATATTGTCGAAGAACAATGCTACTCTCCTAGCGAATGAGGCTAGCGGCTGCCTGGCGTAAACCAAGCTTTTCTGGCGAAAATTCTTGTGAATAAATGCTTAATTCCCCGAATCCTTCATAGATATGGGGGTAAAACAGTCTCGATTCTTGGTTAAAAGTAAAGTATGAGGCTAGTCAGTTACAAAAATTATCCGCCTCCATGTGTAAACAAAGAAGAAAATTCCTGCGAATAAATGCTTCAATCACGTATGCATGGTACGAAAAATATAATATTTACCTTGAATAAATCATTCCTGAGACAATCCTTCCTGTTTGTATGCGTAGTAAAATCCAATCGTTAGTAAATCCAAATTACTTTTATGTTGTTAGAGCGTCCCTACTAACATTGAGAACAAACCTACACCCTTGGATTCAGCTGTTCTCATTTGCAAGCTCAGTGATCAAATGTCCTTTCCAGATTTTGGTGGGAGAACGACGGAGTGTTCACCAAGTCACAGCGAGCGTCTTTGATGAAGATGTCGCTTTCCCGCATTATCTGCGACAATACCGGTATCGATGAAGTTCCAAAACAACCTTTCCTGTTCCAGCCAAGAGGATCCGGTTTTCCCTCTTGCAAGAGCATCCCTGAGTTTGATCTCAGTCCATGGAGAGACACCCGTGAGTTCCACAAATCTTTGGAGAAATAGTTTTGTTTTTTACAGAGACTGACTTTACCGTGTTATGTGTTCTAGCATATGGATTTTTCGAACCACCAACAATGGCCCCTCCAGGTATGTGCAGCAAGCACTTGTTTATAAAGATATATTTAATTCTCAACATTAATTTGATTTGGTGTGCTTAGATATTGAGGCAGTTATTGATTGCAATATAGGTTCAAGATTTTGAAGTACAGATGCCATTTTAAAATCTCTTGAAATGCTACACTAAAT
Source organism: Corythoichthys intestinalis (assembly GCF_030265065.1). NCBI lineage: Eukaryota > Metazoa > Chordata > Actinopteri > Syngnathiformes > Syngnathidae > Corythoichthys > Corythoichthys intestinalis. Next base: position 61,209,719 of record NC_080397.1, on the reverse strand, counting down.
ATTCAAACAGATTTTGACTGATTTCTGGAATTGACATATTCATAAATCATATTGTATTATATTAGGGCTGCAGCTATCGATTATTCTAGTTATCAATTAATCTATCAACTCGTTTGTTTGAATAATCAAGTAATTGGACTAGGAACATTTAATACATTGCAGAATATATTTTAGGAGATGTAAAGCAAAAGGGTTTTGACATCGTTTTAAACGTTAAATTTATGGAGCCCCTAAAGGGACAGTGGCAGAAATAAAATAAATTAAAGCAATTTGGTGAGCAGCAGAAACTATCTAGTAAATATTTGCATTATATAGCATTTAAGCTAGCGGACTTTTACTATGCAAATTACCCCCTTGTTGCATTGTTGCATTTGGCTAACTAGTATAGCAAAAGTCTGCTAGCTTAAATGGTATATAATGCTATTTTTTTTTTTTTTTAACAACAATTGGCTAACTTCCATAGCAAAAATTCGCAAGCTTAAATGTTATATAATGCTATTGTTTACAACAGTTGACTAACTTGCATAGCAAAAGTCCGCAAGCATAAATGCTATTTAATGCTAATGTTTACCAGATAGTTTCTGGTGCGCACTAGAAACAATCTGGTAAGTATTAGCATTATATAGCATTTAAGCTAGTGGACAATTGCTATGCAACATAACCAATTGTATGTAACGCTAATGTTTATCATAGAGTTTCTGGTGCACACTCGAAATAATCTGGTAAACATTAGCATTATATAGCATTTAAGCTAGTGGACATTTGCTATGCAACATAGCCAATTGTTGCGCTGTTACAACTGGCAAACTTGCATAGCAAAAGTCCGTTAGCTTAAATGCTGTATAATGCTAATATTTACAACAATGGGCTATCTTGCATAGCAAAGGTCTGCTAGCTTAAATGTTATATAATGCTAATGTTTACAACAAATGGCTAACTTTCATAGCAAAAATTCACGAGCTTAAATGCTATATAATGCTATTGTTTACGACAATTGACTAATTTGCATAGCAAAAGTCGGCAAGCTTAAATGCTATATAATGCTATGAACAATTGGCTAACCTGCATCGCAAAAGTCCGCATTAGCGTTATATAGCATTTAAGCCAAAGGACATTTGCTATGCAACATAGCCAATTGTTTCCCATCTACTTAATGGTAATGTTTACAACAATTGGCTAACTTGCATAGCAAAAGTATGCAAGCTTAAAAGCTATATAATGCTAATTATTACAACAATTACCAGATTGTTTCTAGTGTGCACTAGAAACAATCGGGTAAACATTAGCATTATATAGCATTTAAGCTAGGGGACTTTTGCTCTGCAAGCTAGCCAATTGTTGCGTTGCTGCAATTGGCTAACTTGCATAGCAAACGTCCCCTAGCTTAAATGCTACTTAATGGTAATGTTTACAACAATTGGCTAACTTGCATAGCAAAAGTATGCAAGCTTAAAAGCTATATAATGCTAATATTTACAACATTTAGATCACTTGCATTGCAAAAGTCCGCTCACTTAAATGCTCTATATTGCTAATGTTTACAACATTTGGCAAACTTGCATAGCAAAAGTCTGCTAGCTTAAATGCTATATAATGTTAATAATTACTACAATTTGCTAAATAGCATAGCAAAAGTCCAGTAGCGTAAATGCTACATAATGCTATTATTTACAACAATTGGCTAACTTGCATGGCAAAAGTTCACTTGCTTAAATGCTATATATTGCTAATGTTTACAACAATTGGCTAACTTGCCTAGCAAAAGTCTGCTAGCTTAAATGCTATATAATGCTAATGTTTACAACAATTGGCTAACTCACACAGCAAAAGTCGGCTAGCGTAAATGCTATATAATGCTGTTGTTTAACACAACTGGCTAACTTGCATGGCAAATGTCTACTAGCTTAAATGCTATATAATGCAAATGTTTTCTGGTGCTAACCAGAAAAAATCTCAACATATTAGCTCAACCAACAGCTGGATTCTGCCATGTTAGACGCGCTATGTCATAGTCCCTGTTGCCACTTGAGGGCAGCATATCCACCCAATTCAATAAAACTTAAAAGCAAACAATTTCAAAACAAACCATTACACTCGAATTAAATGACACCTCGAAGCAACAAAATTTGATTCGAAGCTTTTTTCTTATCGATTTATCAAGTTATTCGATTAATTGTTGCAGCACTATATCATAACATATCATAATATATTGATGATTAACTGACTACAGCACCAACCATGGGACCCGGATACGGACAAGCTGGACCTCCCGGACCTCCAGGACCTCCTGGTAAATTCAGTATTATTCAAATGAAACAAGTGACAAGGTTCTGTTGAATCGATGGTATTCATGTATTTCTTTTTCAGGACCTCCAGGTTCCTCGTCTTCTGCCAAAGTGGCCTTTTCTGTCCGATTGGGAGATAATTTCCCCATTCCTGGTCTTCCTATCACCTTCCACGAGGCCATCTACAATGGGCAGAACAGCTACAACACCAACACTGGCATCTTTCTTTGTGTCTATCCCGGAGTGTACGAATTCACTTTCAATGTCGCAATTTACGAGAATTCCGCAAGTGTTGATCTGATGCGCAATGGCGAGTTAATTTTGCATTCTTTCACCACCAAACAGAATGGTTATATAACTGCGAGTGGAATCACCTTTATTAAACTGAAAGAGGGGGACAAGGTATGGCTTGTGGCTAACCATGGTGGTAATGGTTTGACCAAAGATAGCACTTTTTCGGGCCATTTGCTCTTCACTGAGTAGTTATTACTACTACACAACACTGCTTTCATTTCTCCCCCAGTTTTGAACATGTGGTTTATTTAGATGTATACTTTTTTTTAATCTTGTGAGTGAACATAAGTGTGTATATCTCAAAATCACATTTGACCTGAACAGGTATGTAATATTGCTTGTTCTTTCAACAGTAATTCATCATTTTAAAAAATCATTTACTTTCAAAACTATCTTGTTCAAGACATCATGTACTGTTTTTAACATGGAGTAAGTCTATCAGACAACGATGAATAAAACACTGTTCCTCTTGATCTGTTGTCGTAATTTAATCGTTCGTCAATCGGTACTTATATGAATAAAACCATGTACCTCCTGAAATTTTTAAGAGAAATCATGATGAATGGTTAAGATTAGGGTTGTTCCGATCATGTTTTTTTGCTCCCGATCCGAAGGTTTTAGTTTGGTCCCTGCTGATCCCGATATTTCTTGATCCGATTGCTTTTTTTCCCTCCCGATTCAATTCCAATCATTCCCGATAATTTTTCCCGATCATATACATTTTGGCAATGCATTAAGAAAAAAATGAATAAAACTCAGACGAATATATACAGTGCCTTGCAAAAGTATTTGGCCCCCTTGAATCTTGCAACCTTTCGCCACATTTCAGTCTTCAAACATAAAGATATGAAATTTAATTTTTTTGTCAAGAATCAACAACAAGTGGGACACAATCGTGAAGTGGAACCACATTTATTGGATAATTTAAACTTTTTTAACAAAAAAAAAAAAACTGAAAAGTGGGGCGTGCAATATTATTCGGCCCCTTTACTTTCAGTGCAGCAAACTCACTCCAGAAGTTCAGTGAGGATCTCTGAATGATCCAATGTTGTCCTAAATGACCGATGATGATAAATAGAATCCACCTGTGTGTAATCAAGTCTCCGTATAAATGCACCTGCTCTGTGATAGTCTCAGGGTTCTGTTTAAAGTGCAGAGAGCATTATGAAAACCAAGGAACACACCAGGCAGGTCCGAGATACTGTTGTGGAGAAGTTTAAAGCCGGATTTGGATACAAAAAGATTTCCCAAGCTTTAAACATCTCAAAGAGCACTGTGCAAGCCATCATATTGAAATGGAAGGAGCATCAGACCACTGCAAATCTACCAAGACCCGGCCGTCCTTCCAAACTTTCTTCTCAGACAAGGAGAAAACTGATAAGAGATGCAGCCAAGAGGCCCATGATCACTCTGGATGAACTGCAGAGATCTACAGCTGAGGTGGGAGAGTCTGTCCATAGGACAACAATCAGTCGTACACTGCACAAATCTGGCCTTTATGGAAGAGTGGCAAGAAGAAAGCCATTTCTCCAAGATATCCATACAAAGTCTCATTTAAAGTTTGCCACAAGCCACCTGGGAGACACACCAAACATGTGGAAGAAGGTGCTCTGGTCAGATGAAACCAAAATTGAACTTTTTGGCCACAATGCAAAACGATATGTTTGGCGTAAAAGCAACACAGCTCATCACCCTGAACACACCATCCCCACTGTCAAACATGGTGGTGGCAGCATCATGGTTTGGGCCTGCTTTTCTTCAGCAGGACAGGGAAGATGGTTAAAATTGACGGGAAGATGGATGCAGCCAAATACAGGAACATTCTGGAAGAAAACCTGTTGGTATCTGCACAAGACCTGAGACTGGGACAGAGATTTATCTTCCAACAGGACAATGATCCAAAACATAAAGCCAAATCTACAATGGAAAGGTTAAAAAATAAACGTATCCAGGTGTTAGAATGGCCAAGTCAAAGTCCAGACCTGAATCCAATCGAGAATCTGTGGAAAGAGCTGAAGACTGCTGTTCACAAACACTCTCCATCCAACCTCACTAAGCTCGAGCTGTTTTGCAAAGAAGAACGGGCAAGAATGTCAGTCTCTCGATGTGCAAAACTGATAGAAACATACCCCAAGCGACTTGCAGCTGTAATTGGAGCAAAAGGTGGCGCTACAAAGTATTAACGCAAGGGGGCCGAATAATATTGCACGCCCCACTTTTCATTCATTCATTTTCATTTCATTCGTTTATTTCAGGCCATTATTCCTTGTCAAGACAACAAATATATACAGCTCATATAATAAAGTAACAAAAATCACGTTAAACGCAATTAATGAATGCGCTGCACGACCCACTCACGCACTGTCGTGCTCAAACTGCAAAGGCACCGTTTTACCTATATAGAGAGCTATAGCAGCGTAAAATGAGTGGAGTGAATTTTGGCAGCCTTTGGAGCCTTTTTTTAAATGGCTAAAGCCTTACAATCCCTCTCCCTGCGATTAGAAATATAGTGGGAAGCAATGTGGGGAAGCAAGGTAGTAATTGGTCTTTTTCTGAACACCCTATTTTATTTCCCAACGCGGAGAAGATATATCAATTGGTAGCACTAAGCACAGTCATGGTTGCACTTCCCATCATGCATTTGGGCATGGCTACAGTATCATTTACTGAAAGCTCAACAAATACACTAGATGGCAATATTTAGCCACAATATACAAGGTCACAAGTCTTTCTATCCGTGGATCCCTCTCACAGAAAGAATGTTAATAATGTAAATGCCATCTTGAGGATTTATTGTCATAATAAACAAATACAGTACTTATGTACTGTATGTTGAATGTATATATTCGTCTGAGTTTTATTCATTTTTTTCTTAATGCATTGCCAAAATGTATATGATCGGGAAAAATTAACAGGAATGATTGGAATTGAATCAGGAGCAAAAAAAAAAAGCAATCGGATCGAGAAATATCGGGATCGGCAGATACTCAAACTAAAACGATCGGGATCGGATTGGGGGCAAAAATACATGAACAACCCTATTAAGATGGAAAATATAATTTGTAATTTTGAGGGCCCGCGGTGTTGATACTAACATTTCATAAGACTGATGAATAAGATCCCAAATGAAATATAATACATTACATCAGACCCGGCGGCATGGGCGGGCATTAGTGGGCTAGGCCCGTCCTGAGAGACTGCTGTGCCCGCCCTAGCTCGATTAGACTGTACTGTGTAATTTTATTTTTTTTTTAATCTCCCACAAAAACCACACACACACGGAGAGGAGGAACCCTCTATTCATCCTATCTTGATCTGTCGTCATTCAATTCAACCAATGAAGCAGCTAATAAAGGCACTTTCTAGCCAATCACAGATAAGGGGGGCGGGCCAAGTAGCCGGATATTGGGTGCTTATGTTTATCAGTGCATATGTTATGTTTATGCTGAAGCACTTTAGTTAAACAAATGCACACAGAACTGCACCATTGTTTTACGCATACCTGTCAAGTTGTACAGTTTCGGTGTACAAATATGAACAGATTTTTACATGTGTAAGCCGTACGTTAAAAAACTATGTTTTTCGTACCTTACGATTTTTTTCCCTCCGTTCAGATTCTGTCACCGTTTCGGCAACGATGCAATTTGTGTTACTACTAGGGTTGTTCCGATCATGTTTTTTTGCTCCCAATCCGATCCCGATCATTTTAGTTTGAGTAACTGCCGATCCCGATATTTCCCGATCCGATTGCTTTTTTTTGCTCCTGATTCAATTCCAATCATTCCCGATATTTTGTCCCGATCATATACATTTTGGCAATGCATTAAGAAAAAAATGAATACAACTCGGACGAATATGTACATTCAACATACAGTACATAAGTACTGTATTTGTTTATTATGACAATAAATCCTCAAGATGGCATTTACATTATTAACATTCTTTCTGTGAGAGAGATCCACGGATGGAAAGACTTGTGACCTTGTATATTGTGGCTAAATATTGCCATCTAGTGTATTTGTTGAGCTTTCAGTAAATGATACTGTAGCCATGCCCAAATGCATGATGGGAAGTGCAACCATGACTGTGCTTAGTGCTACCAATTGATATATCTTCTCTGCGTTGGAAAATAACATAGGGTATTAAGAAAAAGATCAACTACTACCTTTCTTCCCCACATTGCTTCCCACCATTATTCTAATAGTTGGGAGAGGGATTGTAAGGCTTTAGCCATTTAAAAAAAAGGCTCCAAAGGCTTCCAAAATTCACTCTACTCATTTTACGCTGCCTTTTAGCTCTATATACTGTATGTATCAAACGGCGCCATTATAGATTGACCGCGACAATGCGTGAGTGGCTCGTGCAGCGCATGCGGTAATTGCGTTAAATATTGTAACGTGATAAATGTAAAAAATATTAATTCTCGCCATTAACGCGATAAATTTGATAACCCTAGCTTAAGCTTAAACTAAAGACTCTGGAAGAGTGTAACACATTATGTCTGTAACGTTAAATACAGTTAGAAAACGATTAAAAAAAAATATATATATATATATATATATCTATCAAAAAAAGGCATGTCCGATATTTTTTTGCCGATTCCGATACTTTCAAAATGATGTGATCGGACCCGATCAATCGGCATCCCGATCGATTCACTTTTTAATTTATAATTGGACACACTAACGAACTACCTTCAAGTCAAACTGAATTGCGAGCTGAAGTGCTGCCATAAAAAACATGACAGAAATGGCTAAAAGAGCTACATAAAATTATAACAAATTACAAACAATTTAAATTTTAGTAATCATGATGTAGCTGAAGATATTGATATTTCTTTGGTTGCACCAGGTTATGTATTACAATATTACCAATAAATTCATATTATTTTAAAAATTGAGTTTTATTTTTGTTTCATATTGCACGCTATATAGAACAGTGTAAGATTAGTCACCAATTTGTAAGGGCATACATCACTATTTGTAAGATTGCCAACGGCCTCGGATAGACAGGTATGTTTTCGTTTGTTTTATAGATTTTACGATGAACTACTACTTGTGACTTCAGTGACAGAGAATATTTCAGTGATCTGATGTAGTAATGTACGGGTAATAACACCACTGTTCAGGCTAAATTTACGTTGAAGAAGTGAGCCCCCCCAAATGTAATGCCCCCCTGTAATTTTTTTCTGCAACCGGGTCTGCATTACATATGCATAAATTGAAAAACAATGTGGTGCAGTGTTTGGCTGGTTAGCACATCTACCTTAAAGTTATGATGTGATGGGTAAACATAACTACACTGGGATAGTTCAATATAAAAAAAATATTGGTGGTGATACGATTTTGTATAGCGAGCCGCAAGTGACCCGCTAATTCTCTATGCAGGTTAAATGTGTGTGAGATATGTTCATATTGACCAACAGATGGCGCTAATGTACTAGGTAAATTTAAGTGGGCAGCTCCACAACCTGTGGAATTTCCGTCCCTCAAGTTTTCCCTAGAGGCGGCATCTATCTAATCTATCTATCTATCTATCTATCTATCTATCTATCTATCTATCTATCTATCTATCTATCTATCTATCTATCTATCTATCTATCTATCTATCTATCTATCTATCTATCTATCTATCTATCTATCCATCCATCCATCCATCCATCCATCCATCCATCCATCCATCCATCATCCATCCATCCATCCATCCATCCATCCATCCATCCATCCATCCATCCATCCATCCATCCATCCATCCATCCATCCATGATACACGGTAACATCGGCTGATAATAACAATTAAGACGTCACACTGATAATCCAGATTAAAAAAAAATTCAACCGATAATGCATTCCGATAATTATATACTTGATTTAGGCTCCAAATGTGAGCAGTTGACGCAGTTTTGTCAAATTCTGCGCCGGCGCCGCAACCCCTTCTAAAGGCATTTCTGTGCAATTAAGTATTTGCTTTGCAAGTACTGTTAATATTAATTCATTAATATACATTCTTTAGATATTGTAATTTACTACTTGTTCAAATTTCATGTGGGAAAAGTAGCAATAAATTCTCTTTTTGCTCAGTAACAATTGCTCTTGTGTATAATTTAAAATTGGACATGGCTGAAAACCCTCAGGTGACTTGAAGTTGTGCTCTGAGACCCTCAAGTTGGCCAAATTTCAAAATTGTCAGATATGCACGTGTGATACATCATTGGAAAACTTAAAATCTCAATTTCCTGGGAGAAGAAAAATGTTGAACAGGAGGGCATTTAAAATAAATAAATAAATAAACATAAAAAAAACCTAAGTGGAGGTGAGAGCATGCAAGAGCATGATTAAAGACGCCATGATTTTATTGAGATATAATCGCGTACTTACCTCTGATTCAAAAACTCCATGCAGCATGTGTCATCGAGTGTCAAGACACAGCTGTGAATGGCCACAGCCGGATTTTTGGTGGATTTTATGGGTGAAACGTGGTAATATAACAAGGGTCGCGATGCAGAAATCGCGGACATCAAGGAGTGGTCGAGATTTGATTTTCATATATTTATCCGGGTAAACGTTTTTTTTCTAATTTTCTTTGTTTGGATCAATTATTTACCATCTAAAATATTGGGGAAAATGCTAAAGGGGTGAAAGTGGCTACAATTTCTTGCTGGAACTCCCCGACGTGAAGGTCACCACGGATTCAGAAATTTTATCTATTTATTTATTTTTTCCATTTATTTTTGTGGGGGGGGGGTCAAACCTCTTAAACTACTGAAATTCAAAGAAAACGGTTTTAGCAAGTTATTTCTATAACGCATACAAAAACGGATTTTCATTCAAAATGGTATTTTTTCAATGATTTGGAAAATAAAAGTTAACACAAACAGCAATAACCCCAACCTCCATCTCCTAATTTTTATTTCCCCTCATTTCGTCACATACTAAATGCCAAATCTCAATTTTCACTACTTAAGAAGATAGGATGTTTATTAAAATTGAAGTTAATGTAAACATTTACTTTTTGTTTATTTTTTAATAACATACTGTAAATCGGCAAAATCTTGACTTGAATCTATCTTTAAATGATGAAACAGTTTTAAAACTTTCATATGTCGAAAGTAGAGAGAAGGGAACTAATGCAATAATGGGAGCAAATCTAACAACTTTTAACAGTTGATTCAGGGTAAAGAGTAAATTAGGGTAAAGAATTGGGCTCGGGCCAATTGTACCAAAAACCTTCACAAAAAACTTCACATAGTGTGGCCAATGATTTTTTTTTTTTTTTTTTGAGGAAAAAAAAAAAAAAAAGCAATTATCACCAATTACTTTGCCAAGTAACTAATTACTCTTACATTCAGGTAATTGAGTTACTAACGCAATTACTTTTTGGGAGAAGTAATTTGTAACTATAATTAATTACTTTTTTCAGTAAGATTAACAACACTAGTGACGCCTCTCCAATTTGTGTAATTAACAGCACCTGTTACTTACCTGTGGCACATAACAGGTGGTGGCCATAACTATATCACACTTGCAACCAGTTAAAATGGATTAAAGTTGACTCAACCTTTGTCCTGTGTCCTTGTGTGCACCACATTAAGCATGGAGAAAAGAAAGAAGACCAAAGAACTGTCAGAAAACTTGAGAGGCAAACCTATGAGCAAGCATGGGCAATCTCAAGCCTACAAGCCAATCTCCATAGACCTGAATGTTCCTGTGTCTACCACGTGCAATGTTATCAAGAAGTGTAAAGCCCACGGCACGGTGGATAACCTCCCTAGATGTGGACAGAAAAGAAAAATTGACGAGAGATTTCAATGAAAGATTGTGCGGATGGTGGATAAAGAACCTCGACTATCATCCAAACAAGTTCAAGCTGTCCTGCAGAACGAGGGTACAACAATGTCAACCCGTACGATCTGTCGGCATCTGAATGAAAAGGGACTCTATGGTAGGATACTCAGGAAGACCTCACTTCTGACCCAGAGACATAAAAAAGCCAGGCTGGAGTTTGCCAAAACTTACCAGAGAAATCCAAAAACGTTTTGGAAGAATGTTTTCTGGTCAGATGAGACAAAAGAAGAGCTTTTTGGGAAAAGGTATCAACATAGAGTTTACAGGGAAAAAAACGAGGCCTTGAAAGAAAAGAACAGGGTCCCCACAGTCAAACATGGCGGAGGTTCCCTAATCTTTTGGGGTTGCTTTGCTCCCTCTGGCACTGGACTGCTTGACCGTGTGCATGGCATTATAAAGTCTGAAGACTACCAACAAATTTTGCAGCATAAAGTATGGCCCAGTGTGAGAAAGCTGGGTCTCCTTCAGAATTCATGGGTCTTCCAGCAGGACAATGACCCAAAACACACTTCAAAAAGCACTAGAAAATGATTTGAGAGAAAGCACTGGAGACTTCTAAAGTGGTTAGCAATGAATCCAGATCTGAATCTCATAAAACACCTGTGGAGAGATCTGAAAATGGCACCTTTCAAATCTGGCAGACCTAGAGCAGTTGATCAAAGAAGAATGGTCTAAAATTCCAGCAGAGCATTGTAAGAAACTCATTGATGGATACCAGAAGCGGTTGTTTGCAGTTATTTTGTCTAAAGGTTGTGTTACCATGTATTAGGCTGAAGGTGCCAATACTTTTGTCCGGACGATTTTTGGAGTTTTGTATAAAATGCTAATGATTATAACCGTATTTTGCGGACTATAAGTCGCAGTTTTTTTTCATAGTTTGGCTGGGGGTGCGACTTATACTCAGGAGCGACTTATATGTGAATTTATTAACACATTATGATATCATTTCACATGTTTTTTTGGTGTTTTGGAGTGACACTGATGGTTTGGTAAACTTGTTAGCATTTTCTTTATGCTATAGTTATCTGAATAACTCTTAATAGCTATGGCCACGTTCGCGTTCTGCCTTTGGCAATGTGTGTTCACTTGTATTATTATTTTTTATATTGAAACGCATGCTTTTAGTTTGTGGCGCTTTCACGCCCACGTGGGGGCGCACTCGCACTTGTTCTTGTTTACGTGAAGAAGAGCGCTCACACGGCAGAAGAATACGGACAGCTACGCAGCTCTAAATGGGTGGGTGAGTTAGCGAGAGAAAAATACGGCTGTGAACCTACGTTCATTGTTTATGCTTGTAAAACATCTCTACAGAGGCAACGCCTGTGTGTACAATCTTTTTTGTGGTTGTTGTGTGTTTTCCATCCGCGATCGGACACTTACAGCCAGTTGAGTGGTTGTTTGAACGATGTGCTAATGCTAACCGTTTGTGTCACTGCTGTAATAGCACCCAATTATCATTTATTTACGATGATGTGAACCTGTTTGGTATCGAGGATGATATAGATTCATCAAATTATACGGACGTCCGCTATCGTCATTTGGGAGTTTAGCTCGCTGTATAGCCAGGACCGAGCCGTAGCGTCCTGGTGAGGACAGTATATTCGCATTTCATTGTTCATGCACTGTACACTTATTCAGCATGTTGTTCTCTATTGTATCTTTATATTAAATTGCCTTTCAGTATGACATATCTGTTTTATGTGTTGAATTTTATCAAGTAAATTTCCCCCAAAAATGCGCCTTATACTCCGGTGCGACTTATATATGGTTTTTTTCTCTTCGTTGGGCGATTTATGGCTGGTGCGACTTATACTCAGGTGTGACTTGAGGTCAGAAAAATATGGTACTTTTTTTTTTTTCATTGTCTTTTGTATTTTTTCATTGCAAGCAAAATAAATGTAGATATTACTACCAGAGCATTTGTAATTGCAATCATTTTCTGGGAGAAATTGAGCATTATCTGACAGAATTGCACGGGTGCCAATACTTTTGGCCAGCACTGTAGTAATGATGTCAGTTATGCATTTCATCTCAAATGCGCATACAGTCAGGCAAACCGCTCTTGATCTTCCCTCATTCACAGCAACCGTTTAGTGTGTGCGCGTGACCGCCGCCTGTACTAACGCAGATAAATTACATGAAAGAGGTATTTAAACTGAGCAGAAATTGTTCTCACGTTACATGTTAGCATTGCATCCTGTCACCGCAGTTTTTCTATGCTAAAAAACCTTCAAAAAAGTCATAACTTGGCAGATATACAACATATCTACACCAAACTTCCAATGCTTGGTGAGAGTTGCACCCTGTAGGGGTCATTTGCATCAACTCTGCAGTACCAACTACAGGTAACAGAAAGTCACTCGTTTTACTTATACAGTGGGGCAAATAAGTATTTAGTCAACCACTAATTGTGCAAGTTCTCCCACTTGAAAATATTAGAGAGGCCTGTAATCGTCAACATGGGTAGACTTCAGCCATTAGAGACAGAATGTGGAAAAAAAACAGAAAAGCACATTGTTTGATTTTTAAAGAATTTATTTCCAAATCATGGTGGAAAATTAGTATTTGGTCAATACCAGAAGTTCATCTCAATACTTTGTAATGTACCCTTTGATAGCAATAATGGAGGCCAAACGTTTTCTGAAACTCTTCACAAGCTTTTCACACACTGTTGCTGGTATTTTGGCCCATTCCTCCATGCAGATCTCCTCTAGAGCAGTGATGTTTTGGGACTGTCGTTGGGCAACACGGACTTTCAACTCCGTCCACAGATTTTCTATGTGGTTGAGATCTGGAGACTGGCTAGGCCACTCCAGGACCTTGAAATGCTTCTTACGAAGCCACTCCTTTGTTGCCCTGGCTGTGTGTTTGGGAACATTGTCATGCTGAAAGACCCAGCCACGTCTAATCTTCAATGCCCTTGCTGATGGAAGGAGATTTTCACTCAAAATCTCTCGATAAACGGCCCCATTCATTCTTTCCTTTACACAGTCGTCCTGGTCCCTTAGCAGAAAAACAGCCCCAAAGCATGATGTTTCCACCCCCATGTTTCACAGTGGGTATGGTGTTCTTCGGATGCAATTCAGTATTCTTTCTCCTCCAAACACGAGAACCTGTGTTTCTACTAAAAAGTTCTATTTTGGTTTCATCTGACCATAACACATTCTCCCAGTCCTCTTCTGGATCATCCAAATGCTCTCTAGCGAACCGCAGACGGGCCTGGACGTGTGCTGGCTTCAGCAGAGGGACACGTCTGGCAGTGCAGGATTTGAGTCCCTGGCGGCGCATTGTGTTACTGATAGTAGCCTTTGTTACTGTGGTCCCAGCTCTCTGTAGGTCATTCCCTAGGTCCCGCCGTGTGGTTCTGGGATTTTTGCTCCCCGTTCTTGTTATCATTTTGACGCCACGGGGTGAGATCTTGCACGGAGCCCCAGATCGAGGGAGATTATCAGCGGTCTTGTATGTCTTCCATTTTCTAATAATTGCTCCCACAGTTGATTTTCTTTGTACCAAGCGTTTTACCTATTGCAGATTCAGTCTTCCCAGCCTGGTGCAGGTCTACAATTTTGTCTCTGGTGTCCTTCGACAGCTCTTTGGTCTTGGCCATAGTGGAGTTTGGAGTGTGACTGACTGATAATGAGTTAAAACTAGGGCTGTCAAACGATTAAAAATTTTAATCGAGTTAATCACAGCTTAAAAATTAATTAATCGTAATTAATCGCAATTCAAACCATCTATAAAATATGAAATATTTTTCTGTAAATTATTGTTTGAATGGAAAATTAAGACACAAGATGGATATATACATTCAACATACTGTACATAAGTACTGTATTTGTTTATAATAACAATAAGTCAACAAGATTCCATTGACATTAACATTCTGTTAAAGTGATCCATGGATAGAAAGACTTGTAGTTCTTAAAAGATAAATGTTAGTACAAGTTATAGAATTTTTTATATTAAAACCCCTCTTAATGTTTTCGTTTTAATAAAATTTGTAACATTTTCAATCAAAAAATAAACTTGTAGCTCGCCATTGTCAGTGTTGTTAATAACGGCGTTACAATATAACGGCGTTACTAACGGCGTTATTTTTTTCAGTAGTGGGTAATCTAATTAATTACTTTTCTCATCTTGGCAACGCCGTTACTGTTACTGAGGACGGAAAGGCATGCGTTACTATGCGTTACTATATTGGTCGAAAAGTCTGAGGGAGACGGACTCACCGAGACGACAGAGCAGAGCAGGAGCGGGGAGGGGGCAAGAAAGTTGTGACGCCAAGCAAACGCGATGCTAGGTAGCTCCAATAATACATGTTGTAGCCGATAGCCGACAAACTACGCCTGCTTGTTATGGTAGATATGGTAGACATGGTAGATATCACATGTACTGTATATAGATATAACTAGATGCAAAATGACAGACATGGCACTAAATGCGTTAGTAGACAGCCGCCATCTTAAAGCAGTAGGCTTTTTAGGACGGCTCTGTTGTAGAGAACCTTCCTAGCGAACCTAAGTAACTTTTTATCTAAAATACTTCTAAATCGGCAAAATCTTGACTTGAATCTATCTTTAAATGATGAAACAGTTTTAAAACTTTCATATGTCGAAAGTAGAGAGAAGGGAACTAATGCAATAATGGGAGCAATTTTAACAACTTTTAACAGTTGATTCAGGGTAAAGGGTAAATTAGGGTTAGGGTTAGGGTGGCAGGTTAGGGTTAAGAATTGGGCTCGGGCCAATTGTACCAAAAACCTTCACAAAAAACTTCACATAGTGTGGCCAATGTTTTTTTTTTGTTTGTTTTGTTTTTGAGGGGGAAAAAAAAGTAATTATCACCAATTACTTTGCCAAGTAACTAATTACTCTTACATTCAGGTAATTGAGTTACTAACGCAATTACTTTTTGGGAGAAGTAATTTGTAACTATAATTAATTACTTTTTTTCAGTAAGATTAACAACACTGGCCATTGTTGATGTCAATAATTACACAATGCTCATGTGCTTAAACCCATAAAATCAGTCGCACCAAAGCACCAGCAGAGGGAGACAAAAAAACACAAGGAACAACTGGACATGACATTGCTGTCATTTTAATCCGCATTTACGTTAATTGCGTCAAATATTTTAACGTGATTAATTTTAAAAAATTAATTACCGCCCTTTAACGCGATAATTTTGACAGCCCTAGTTAAAACATGATCCATTAATACAGGTAACGATTGGAGCCTCGTTAGACCTCGTTAGAAGTAGTTAGACCTCTTTGACAGGCAGAACTCTTGCTTGTTTGTAGTTGACCAAATACTTATTTTCCACTCTAATTTGGAAATAAATTCTTTAAAAATCAAACAATGTGATTTTCTGTTTTTTTCCCCACATTCTGTCTCTCATGGTTGAGGTTTACCCATGTTGACAATTACAGGCCTCTCTAATCTTTTAGAGTAGGAGAACTTGCACAATTGGTGGTTGACTAAATACTTATTTGCCCCACTGTAAAACACTGATAAAATATACATGTTAAAATGGATACAAAAAAAAGATACAAGTTAGAGCCAGTTATGAATGTAAAAGTAAAATATGCATGTATTGTAGATTTTAATTCAAGCCTAGCTAGTAAACAGTGAAGGAATGTCCAAAAAGTTTGCAGGCTGCATTGGAGCTGTCAATCATGTGAGCGGACGTGTGCGGGGGACAAGGCGACAATGCAGAGGGGGGATTGTGTGTGTGCTCGTGTGTGTTGGGGGGGCGCAGCACGACTCTTAGGGACGGCTCTCATAATTGGGGGGAACATCTGACTTTGTCCCGCGCTGGCGGCAGATGGTGGGCTGCGGCAAGAGGGGGAGATTTACACTGTCATTGTGACATTGTCCTACAGCCATTGAGACAATAGGCCAAGGGGGAAGGAAACAGGCTCGAGCAAAACTTCATATTTTGAACAAGAAAAAAAAAGCAAATGTTTTGGCTAAAACATGCCCTGATGTAGAGAAATAAATATTATGATGAAGGGTGTAGGTTTGATATCAACATTAACTAACTAACCCTATGGACCCTAACACTATAGACGATATACAGTGGTATGAAAAAGTTTCAGAACCTTTTGGAATTTCTCACATTTCTGCATAAAATCACTATCAAATGTGAGCTGATCTTTGTCAAAATCTCACAGATGAAAGAACAGTGTCTGCTTTAACGAAAACCACTAATACATTTATTAGTTTTCATATTTTAATGAGGATAGTATGCAAACAATGATTGAAGCATCACATTAATATTTTGTGCCCCCCTCCCCTTTGGCACCAATAACTTCAACCAGACGCTTCCTGTAGCTGCAGATCAGTCTGGCACATCAATCAGGACTAATCTTGGCCCATTCTTCTCTAGTAAATTGCTGTAGTTCAGTCAGATTCCTGGGATGTCTGGCATGAATCGCTGTCTTTAGGTCATGCCACAGCATCTCAATGGGGTTCAAGTCTGGACTTTGACTTGGCCACTCCAGGATGTGTATTTTGTCCTTCTGAAACCATTCTGAAGTCGATTTACTTCTGTGTTTTGGATCATTGTCTTATTTCAGTATCCATCCTCTTTTTAACTTCAACTGTCTGACAGACGGCCTCAGGTTTTCCTGCAAAACATCCTGATAAACTTTTGAATTCATTCTTCCATTAATGATTGCAAGTTGTCCAGGCCCTGAGGTAGCAAAACAGCCCCAAATCATGATGCTCCCTCCATCATGCTTAACGGTGGGGATGAGGTGTTGATGTTGGTGAGCTGTTCCAGTTTTCCTCCACACATGACCTTGTGTGTTACTCCCAAACAATTCAACTTTGGTTTCATCAGTCCACAAAATATTTTGCCAAAACTTCTGTGGAGTGTCCAAATGTCTTTTTGCGAACATTAAACGAGCAACAATGGGTTTATTTTAGACAGCAGTGGCTTCCTCCGTGGAGTCCTCCTCTGAACAACATTCTTGGCCATAGTTTTAAATATAGTTGATGTGTGCACAGAGATATTGAACTGTGCCAGTGATTTCTGTAAGTCATTAGCAGACACTCCAGGGTTCCTTTTTACCTCTACGAGTATTCTGCGCTGAACTCTTGGCGTCATCTTTGGTGGACGGCCACTCCTTGGGAGGGAAGCAACAGTGGCAAACTCTCCATTTGTAGACAACTTCTCTGACTGTTGATTAATGACCATCCAGACTTTTAGAGATGGTTTTGTATCTGTTCCCAGCTTCATACAAATCAACAATCCTTGATCGAAGGTCTTCGGACAGCTCTTTTGACCAAGCCATGATGCACATCAGACAGTGCTTCTCATCAAGACAATTCTAACCCGATGTGTGTTTTATAGTGGGCAGGGCAGCTTTAAACCACTCATTAGTATTTGGGCACACCCTGACTTAAAGTGTGTGGTAAAAACTGGTTTCAATTCCTCGTTAAGTTGTCTTAAGCAGAGGGTTCACTTACTTATTTCCCCCCCGTCTGTCATTGTTTGCATGCTATTCTCATTAAAATATGAAAACCGATATATGTTTGGGTGGTTTTAGTTAAAGTAGACAGTTTTTTTCATCTGTGTGATTTTGAAAAAGATCCGATCACATTTGATGGTGATTTTATGCAGAAATGTGAGAAATTCCAAAAGGTTCAGATACTTTTCCATACCACTGTGACAGCCTTTCAAACAGCGTTTTTTTTTTTTCAATCGTGAGTAATCTATTTTTTCTTTTCCCATCTTTGCAATACGATTAGCATTACTGAGGATGTGAAGGGGCGCATTTCTACAATTTGTTTGAAAGAAACTCAAGTTGTCTGATTTTGACAGCTGTCTGGATAGAGCTGATGATCTAGCTGATCTTAGCATAACATTAGCGTTCTCATTAGCATTAGCATTTAGTGTGGCAAGTGTCCTTTTAAATTCTTGGGCAACTTTTTTTTTTTTTTTTTTTACATACAGTTCGTGGCGTCCAGGTGAGTACAATTAATTTAAAATAATGTGCTGTTTTCTTGCTGAGTGTGCTTTATCGTCACCAAGTTAGCATCGCCTTGTTGACGCTGCAATATAATAATCAGGGGTTAATTTGCGCCGGATCCTGCCAGAACAAGATCCGACACCTCTTGATTTTGGCCTCCCAGTATTCCAGGACTTATTTGGGCAGATCCGGAACCTCTTGTATATAGAAAATAACAATTATATAAAAACGTCTTTAAAAAATGTATTGTAATAGCCAGGCCATTTGGGGGCCCTAAGCAAAATAATGCCAAGGGGCCCATATTTTTGGCCCACCATTTCGTCACAGTGTACTGTGAAACCCATACATGCAATCCAACCTATATGACCATATTTTGTATATTAATCAGATTTTGTTGCACTGCATTCTTCAAACTTCTCATCCCAAATGATTGTCAGTACTTACAGTAGATATCGCCAAACCTTTTTCTAAAAGAGGAAAGAAGTTAAGGAAGAACTTGTATTTTTTAAGCTTGTAATCAAGTATCAAAACTCACAAAAGTCAAATAAAGCAAACTGTAGTAAACACAATAGAATATAAATTAAACAATTGCCAGATTTCCCCCTATCTGGGCCCCCTAGTGGTCGGGGGCCCTAAGCAGCTGTATAGTCTGCGTATGGGCTGGGCCGGCCGTGGTAATAGCCCCGAATGCATGGGGAAAAGTCAGGAGTCATTGATGGCTTTCTCCACTTTATTGCGTCAACAATCAGAAAACAACAATAAACATAATACAATAATAAATAATAATAAGTGGAATGCCGCCACATTTGACCGCTAACTGTTGCTTCTCGCCCGTCTCTGGTTAAATGAGAATCTGGTTTTGCCAACTTTCACTCAGGGGCAAAAGTCAGGCTTCAAATTTGAAAGGAAAAATGATTGTGATAATTACCAATTTTGACTGATACGAAAACTTTTATCGCGATAACAATTTTTGTCATATCGCCCGGGTTTGGTTTAGAAAGTGAGGAGT
Source organism: Corythoichthys intestinalis (assembly GCF_030265065.1). Classification (NCBI taxonomy): domain Eukaryota; kingdom Metazoa; phylum Chordata; class Actinopteri; order Syngnathiformes; family Syngnathidae; genus Corythoichthys; species Corythoichthys intestinalis. The sequence goes on along the minus strand of NC_080397.1, from coordinate 61,190,312 downwards.
TAGTGTAAACCTGACGGCGTGGATGTTGAATCTGGCTGTGGTCCAAACAACGGGATGCACTTTCCACCAATGAGAGCTTCCATCGCAACATTATGGAATCAGCCAGGCGGAGGCCCCTCCTCCTCCACGCTCCATCCTCATTCATGCTTCACCACGGTGCTTCACTTCAAGCCTCCTGACCCTCGGACCAACTGTTTTGGATCCGGGCTGCTCGTTTGCATTGACGACCACACTCGCAAAACAATATTGCGTTAGGAGTTAAGAGTTGCACCAGCAGATTGCTGGCGCATACTTGGACCATGATTGAAAACTGTGACGGGATCTCTTTATTCACTTGGTTCTAAACGCATTTTCAAGTGGATTCATATCGAGAAACACTCCAAAACATTTTACTTGATCAGCAACTTTAAGTTCTAAAACGGGTTTTCTTCATTTTTAGTTTTTTTGCATGTGACCCGGAGGAGCGCATCGCCTGTTTTCGGGCTGAGTTTGTCCGCTTGCTTTACCTCCCCGCCTGACTTTTTTTGAGTTTCCAAAAAGTGCACCCACTATTGAGGACAGGGCTTAAATGTTTGGGATTCAGGAGCATTTGATGCGAGAAGTGAGCGGATTAAAAGAGAGAACTCTTGGAGAGGAGATGGATCCAGTTCGCTCCTGGGTGCGTAACGTTGGCGTGGTGGATGCCAACATCGCAGCGCAAAGGTAATGTACATACACAGTAATTTTAAAAAATGATTTATTATGATCATCCATGGATGAAAAAGAAACTTGTTAAAAATGTCTGAATTATGACTTTCGAATCGAACGCGCCGTAAACTTGTTGCAAAATTGTCTTCTTGTCACGGGCCGAAAGAATGAAATAAGTCGTGTTTAAATGCAAAACGCGCATAAAAATTGTCACAATAATGACAAATAATTTTACAGGCAACGGATATCGAAAAATTGCATTGAAAAACTGTTAAGAAAAACGTGTTACGAATCGAGGAACATGAAGTTCATGACTAACTTTGCAGTGCTGAATGCTTTTGGAAGTTATGGGGGAAAATGATTTATGGCGCATATTTCTTTCTATTATCAATCAAAAACAATTACAATAAAATAAAATAAACTTCAAAACAGAAATGGAAACACTTTGATTCTCTCATTTGTCTGTTTTCTCATGTTTGGCTATAAAACGAATTCTAGATATATGTTCTTGTGCGTGCATGTTTAAAAACTTACCGTTACAATCCACATTTATCGGGAAATAAAAGATAAAAGATTTTATCTAATGCACAATATATTTAAAAGAAACGGGGAATTCATTCATTGGTTTAAAAAATTATAGTGATTAACGTAGAAGTACTTATTTCTTTATATAATTTGTTATTAAAAAAAGTGCATACATACAGAAATGTTATGTATTTCAAACGTATTTGCGCTCAACTGAAATAAACATTAGACGCACAATTTAGGGCCCCTTTTTTAAACAGTATTTTGCTAAGATTTAAAAAAACAAATATAATGTTATTGAATCAACATGAAGTCTACAATAAATAAATGTTTTGTGACCCCTTCCAAATCATCCTTTTTCTTGTCATCATGTCATTTATTGTCTCACTTGAAACAATCATTGCAATACTGTAATTGTGAAAGTCGCAGTTGGTTTTGAAGCCGATTTGGAGAAATGTGTCAAAAAGTTACAAGTGAATCTGAAGTTGAGCACTCAAAAAAGTCGAGCACTCCAAAAAACAACAACTTTTAAATAGGTGTGTTCATTTTATGTACACATTAGCTTTGTGTTTTTAAGAAATTACTGAATCAATTCTTGTATTTATTATGTAAATGAGTCAATTAAACAGTTATGAAAAAGCGTTGCTTAACTTTTAAATAGGTGTTTTTCATGGTATATACACATTAGCTCTGTGCGTTTTTTTTAAAAATAAATAAATAAATGAATCTGTTTTTGTATTCATTATGTAAGAGAGTCAATTAAAAGACTTGTGAAAAAGCATATATACGTAACGTGAATGCACAAATTGAAAAATACTTTTGTCACTCTGAGGTTGCAGTAGCTGCCACTACAGTGATCCCTCGTTTTTCACGGTTAATGGGGACTAGAACCCGCTGCGATAAGTGAAAAACCGCGACGTAGCGCCCCCCATGTGTGTTCAATGTATTTATTCAGATTTCATTGGAAAGAGATACGTATAAGACGTATATATATATATATATATATATATATATATATATATAAATAAAGAGATACGTATAAGACGTGTATATATATATACATTATTATATTATACATTATTATATTAATGGGGACTAGAACCCGCTGCGATAAGTGAAAAACCGCAACGTAGCGCCCCCCATGTGTGTTCAATGTATTTATTCAGATTTCACTGGAAAGAGATACGTATAAGATGTGTGTATATATATATATATATATATATATATATAATATATATACACGTCTTATACGTATGGAAAGAGATACGTATAAGATGTGTGTATATATATATATATATATAATATATATACACGTCTTATACGTATCTCCTTCCAATGAAATCTGAATAAATACATTGAACACACATGGGGGCGCTACATAGCGGTTTTTCACTTATCGCAGCGGGTTCTAGTCCCCATTAACCGTGAAAAACGAGGGATCACTGTAGTGGCAGCTACTGCAACCTCAGAGTGACAAAAGTCTTTTTCAATTTGTGCATTCACGTTACGTATATATGCTTTTTCACAAGTCTTTTAATTGACTCTCTTACATAATGAAGACAAAAACAGATTCATTCATTTATCAATTTTAAAAAAAACACACAAAGCTAATGTGTATATACCATGAAAAACACCTACTTAAAAGTTAAGCAACGCTTTTTCATAACTGTTTAATTGACTCATTTACATAATAAATACAAGAATTGATTCAGTAATTTCTAAAAACACAAAGCTAATGTGTACATAAAATGAACACACCTATTTAAAAGTTGTTGTTTTTTGGAGTGCTCGACTTTTTTGAGTGCTCAACTTCTATATATATATACATATATATATATATACATATATATATATATATATATATATATATATATATATATATATATATATATACGTCTTATACGTATCTCTTTCCAATGAAATCTGAATAAATACATACATATATATATATATATAATTATGTATCTGGCAGAAAACACTCAGGTGACCTGAAGTTCCGCTCTGAGACCCCCAATTTGGCCAAATTTAAAAATTGTCTGATATGCATGTGTGATACATCATTGGAAAACTTAAAATCTCATATTTCTGGGGGAAGAAATTTTTTGAACAGGAGGCCATTGAAAAAAAAATTAACCCCTAAACCCTGACTGGAGGTGAGAGCATGAGAGAGCATAATTAAAGACGCCACGATTTTAACGAGATATTATCGTGAACTTACCTCTTTCGATCCAAAAACTCCATGTAGCATGTTATCACCGAGTGTCAAGACACAGATGTGAATGGCCGGATTTTTGGGGGATTTTATGGGTGAAACATGGTAATATAACAAGGGTCGCGATGCAGAAATCACAGACATCAAGGAGTGGTTGAGATGTTCTTTTTCATGTATTTACCCTTTTAAAAGTTTTTTTTTTTTCAATTTTTCTTTGTTTGTAACATTTTTTTATCATCTAACATATCGGGAAAATGCGACAGTAACAACACAAATAAAATTATGCGATAGTTATGAGGTACATATCTGTGACTTATTTACAGACACCATTTTTTTTCATTGTGAGGTAATTTGTTTAAAGGTTTAAAATATGCGAGTAAATAATTTTTCAAAGTTTTTTTTTTTTTTTTAAATAAAATATTAGACATCACTTAATGATTCAAAGCTAAAAATGACAGACATTTCGTATAAAAAATATAATTACTTACGTTCTTTTAATGGCTTGTTGAAACAAAAGCGGTTGCGCGACATCTGTAAAAGGTTTTCAGGGTAAAACGGACAAATTTAAAATAGTTTGAGGGCTTAATGCGCCATGAATCTGCTATGGCAAGAGATAGACATATTGTTCTATCAAACAGAACAGTTCTTTTGGCTTGAAAAACAGCAGTTTATTTTAAAGAAGGGTGCAAGAGCAGAAACTGCTTTTTCAGCCTTGTCTGTGTTTTCTGCCAAAAATATTTTTCGATAAATGGTTTTTAATCACTTCAATTCTAATAACTATGATAAGTTTTGAACATGTTACTCTCCCACCGAATGAATTTTAAACAAGGAAAAAAAAGGAAACACCCAATCCATTTTTAAAAAGTAGATAAACGCTTGTCTCTATTAAATGCTTCATTGAGTGAGTCCACTCAAATCCCCTCAAGCTGCTCACTTACACAAAATGAGTTGCCACAGCAACTGTTTAACAAGTTAAACTATGTTTTGTTTAAACTAAGTTTTGGCTTACAAGTGTGTTTGGCAAGCATTTTCGTTATTCTCATTTAAAAATAGTTCTCATGATGGGGGTGGCACAGTGGTTAGCACGTCCACCTCACAGTTCTGTGGTCGTGGGTTCAATCTAACCTTGGACACTCTGATAAAGGGGGGAGTAAATGAACGTCCTAGAACAGTGGTTCTTAAATGGGGTTCGATGAAGGTTAAGAAACACAGAACCCTAGTTTGTACGCTGACTAAATTTAGGCAAAGTGGCATTTTAAACCAGGTTTTGGACTGGTTTGCCCTCAATTTCCAGGTTTTATTCATGAGGAAGAAATAACACATCTACAGGCAGCAAGATAGAGGTGCAACAATTAATCGATTAATCGACAAGTAATCGATTAGCAAATTAATCGACAGCTATTTTGATAACCAATTAATCGTTTAGGACCTTCTTCACCGTAAACTTGTCTAAATTCTTGAAATTATAACATACATGTAACTTCTCAGTTGTAAATATTAGCAGATTTCTTCGTTCTATTTTTGTTAAGTCAAAGTAGGACGTGAACAAAAACTGCTTTTAGTTTGGAAAACAATTCAAATTTTTGCCAATTTTTGGAAATCTTATTGACTAAACTAGCTTCCTAATGAGGCTCCAACAATAAGGCTCCAACAACTAATCGATTAAATCGATTAATAAATTAGTTGCCAACGAATTTGATAACCAATACAGTTATAGACAATTAAGTCAGGAAGCTGTAATAAAAATATTTTTGAAGGAAACAGTCATCCAATTTTTATTCGTTGTTACATAAAACTTGCCTAAAACAACTTCAAGGTAAATTGTGAAGGTGAAAGAAAAAATGTGACATTTATCCAATGAATCGATTAATCGTTTAATTAATCGTCCGATTAATCGATTATGAAAATAATCGGTAGTTGCAGGCCTACAGCCGGAACTGTGTAGATAATAATAATAATATATAAATAAATAAATACAATAAAATTCAGCAGGGCCGAGAACCAAAAGTGGTATTTGCCATGTGGCAAAATGGATTTTGCCATGTGGCATTTTTTTTGCCATGTGGCAAAATGGATTTTGCCATGTGGCATTTTTCCCCATGTGGCAAAATGGATTTTGACATGTTGCATTATTTTGGAATGTGGGAAATGGATTCTGATTTGTTGCGAAAACCAAAAGTGCTGTTTGCCATGTGGCAAAATGGATTTTGCCATGTGGCCTTTTTTCTTTGCCATGTGGCATTTTTTTTGGAATGTGGGAAAATGGATTCTGGTTTGTTGCGAGAACCAAAAGTGCTGTTTGCCATGTGGCAAAATGGATTTTGCCATGTGGCCTTTTTTCCTTGCCATGTGGCATTTTTTTGCCATGTGGCAAAATGGATTTTGCCATGTGGCATTATTTTGGAACGTGGGAAAATGGATTCTGGTTTGTTGCGAGAACCAAAAGTCATGTTTGCCATGTGGCAAAATGGATTTTGCCATGTGTCATTTTTTTTGCCATGTGGCAAAATGGATTTTGCCATGTGTCATTTTTTATCCCCATGTGGCAAAATGGATTTTGCCATGTGGCATTATTTTGGAACGTGGGGAAAGGGATTCTGGTTTGTTGCGAGAACTAAAAGTGCTGTTTGCCATGGGGCAAAATGGATTTTGCCATGTGCCCTTTTTTCTTTGCCATGTGGCATTTTGTTTTGCCATGTGGCAAAATGGATTTTGCCATGCGGCATTTTTTTTGCCATGTGGCAAAATGGATTTTGCCATGTGGCATTTTTTTCCCATGATGCAAAAAGGATTTTGCCATGTGGCAGTTTTTTGCCAGGTGGCAAAATGGATTTTGGTTTGTCGCTTTTTTTGGAGGGGGGGGTTTACAACGCATTGACTTGGGTGCTTGTTGAATGTCAATGCGCTGTAATGTAAAGTGTATGGTCAAAAATCACAGCCACACACGTTTTTCTGCCATTTCAAATGAATGGAAAATTTGGGCGTGCATAGCCGTCACTGTCATAGCCTGACTTGGGTTCCAGTTGAATGTCAATGCGCTCTAATGTAAAGTGTATGGTCAAAAATCACAGCCATACGTTTTTCTGCTATTTAAAATGAATGGAAAATTTGGACGTGCATAGACGTCAATGGAATGGACGTGCATGTGCTACCAAACTGACATATACCACAAAAAGTGCCACATTCGCCCACCAAAAAATGCCACAAACCAAAATCCATTTTGCCACGTACCCATAAAATGCCACATGTCAAAATCCATTTTGCCATATGGCATTTTGCCACATGGCAAAAAAAAAAAAATACCACATGGCGAAAAAAAATGCCACATGGCAAAGAAAAAATGCCACATGGTAAAATCCTTTTTTGCCACATGGCAAAAACAACTTTTGGTTCTCACTGTCTCTCATAAAATTTGCGTCTTTATACGCCATGAAAATAGTATGTGATGCAAGGATGCGACAATAAAATGAGAGTGTAGACATGAAAACAAAAAAGGAACAGTATGAAATAAAATGAGTTTCGTTTCATTTTTCGGGGGGATTTTATGGGTGAAACATGATAATATGACAAGGGTCGCGATGCAGAAATCGCAGACATCAAGGAGTGGTCGAGATTTTCTTTTTCATATATTTACCCTTTTAAATGTTATTTTTCAATTTTTCTTTGTCTGGATCTATTATTTATCATCTAACATATCGGGGAAAATGCGACAGTAACAAGAAAAATACAATTAAGCGATAGTTATGAGGTAGATATCCGTGACTTACTTACAGACACCATTTTTTTTTCTCATTGTGACGTAATTTGTTTAAAAGTTTAAAATATACGAGTGAATAATTCTTTAAAGTCGTTTTTTTTTTTAAAAACGAAATTATTTGACATTGATTAATGATTCTAAGCTAAAAATGACAGACATTTTGAATAATAATACATACACTTTTATAGCTAGGTTGAAACAAAAGCTGTCGTGCGACGTCTGTAAACGGGGATTTCCAGGGTAAAACGGACAAATTAAAAATAGTTCGGAGGCTTAGTGCGCCATGAATCTGCTACCATTACTGAATCGGCTTTTTCAGCCTTTTCTGTGTTTTCCGCCATATATACTGTATATATATATATATATTAATGAATGTTTTTTAAGCACTTCAAATGTAATAATTTTGTTTTACACATTTTACTTTCCCACCAAATTATTTTTAAACAAGAATAAAGTATAGTATAATAATGCCTGTCATTATTATATGCTTCATTGAGTGAGTCCACTCAGGCTGCTCACTTAGCAACTATTTAACAAGTTAAAAATGCTTGTCTTTATTAAATGCTTCATTGAGTGAGTCCACTCAATCTGCTCATTTACACACAATGAGTTGCCACAGCAACTGTTTAACAAGTTAAACGATGATTTACGCATGCAATACTTTGAAGAAAGAGTCTCTGGCCAGATCAAACCTTAACCGACCGGCAATCATCGTTAACTTTAATAAGCAACTCCAGTCCACTGCCTGACCAGGAAAAGAGACTACATTATTGGATCAGGAAAGGTCTATGAAATACTGAATTTTTAATTTTTTTTTTAATTTAAAAAAAAATCCGCGATGGACTGAGGGCGCAAAGTAGCGTAAAGTAGCGAGGGATCACTGTAGTTAAAGCAGTTGTGTGTAACCACTTGAAATAAGACTCTTGCATAAATACTGTGCTTAATTTTTTTGAGTGTACATAATATCTGGCGGAAAACACAGACAAGACTGAAAAAGCAGTTTCTGCTCTTGCACCCCTCTTTAAAATAAACTACTGTATTTTAAGCCAAAAGAACTGTTGTGTTTGATAGAACAATATGTCTATATACTGCCATAGCAGATTCATGGCGCATTAGGCCCCCGAACTATTTTTAATTTGTCCCTTTTACCCTGAAAACCCCTTTTTACAGACGTCGCTCAACCGCTTTTGTTTTAACCCAATAATAAAAATAAGGAAATTAATTTTATTTATCGTTCAAAATGTCTGTCATTTTTAGCTAAGAATCATTAATTGATGTCTAATATTTATGGGTGCGACTGATTTTATGGGCTTAAGCACCCATGAGCATTGTGTAATTATTGACATCAACAATGACGGGATACTAGTTTATTTTTTGATGGAAAATTTTACAAATTTTATTAAAACCAAAACATTAAGAGGGGTTTTAATATGAAATTTCTATAACTTGTACTAACATTTATCTTTTAAGAACCACAAGTCTTTCTATCCATGGATCGCTTTAACAGAATGTTAATAATGTTAATGCCATCTTGTTGATTTATTATTATACTAAACAAATACAGTACTTATGTACCGTATGTTGAATGTATATGTCCGTCTTGTATCTTTCCATTCCAACAATAATTTACAGAAAAATATGGCATTTTTTAAAGATGGTTTGAATTGCGATTAATTACGATTAGTTAATTTTTAAGCTGTAATTAACTCGATTAAAATCTTTAATCGTTTGACAGCCCTACTTAATTGTATTTTTGTTTTTGTTACTGCTGCATTTTCTTCGATATGTTAGATGATACAGTAAATAATCGATCCAAACAAAGAAAATAAATTTAAAAAAAAATTTTTTAAAGGGGTAAATATATGAAAAAGAAAATCTCGACCACTCCTTGATGTCTGCTATTTCTGCATCGCGACCCTTGTTATATTGCCATGTTTCACCCATAAAATTCCCCAAAAATCCAGCTATGGGCATTCACAACTGTGTCTTGACACTTGGTGATACATACAACATGGAGTTTTTGGATCAAAACAAGGTAAGTACGCGATAATATCTCATTAAAGTAACGGCGTCTGTAATTCTGCTCTCGCGTGCTGTCGCCTCCAGATAGGGTTTTGCTGTTTAAAAAAACTTTTTATTTTTTATTTTTATTTTTTTAAATGCCCTCCTGTTCAAAATTTTTCGGTAACACTTCATAATAACTATCCGTTTTATACGGAGCCCCTAAGGTGACATGGAAGAAGAAAAAAAAAAAAAGAGGAAAAAAAAATGTTGACGTTAAAAAAAAAAAAATAGCGCCCCTAAAGGGACACGAAATATTTTTTTCTGTCAAAGCAAAAAAAAAAAAGTCGAAGCAAAAAAAAAAAAAAAAAAGCCCCAGAAAAAAAAAAAAAAGACCCGGAAGTAAAAAAGAAAAGTTGAGGTTGAAAAAAAAAAGCCCTGAAAAAAAAAAAGCCCGGGTAAAAAAAAAAACACGAAAGTAAAAAAAATAATAAATGCCCGGGAAAAAAAACACGAAAGTAAAAAAAAAAAAAAATTGCCCTGAAAAAAAAGACCCGGAAGTAAAAATAAAACAATGAAAAAATACATAATTCCACTTTTTTATACATGCGTTTTGCAGGTAAACAATGGCAACAATGGGGCGTGATCAAACTAGTGCTGAAAGAGTTGGACCCGAGAGGAGTGGCGTTATCGCACCAGGCGAACGTCCTCTTTTCTTACGTGGAGCCCGTGTTCTCTGCATTTGCTGTACATCCATCTGTAACCATGTAGCTGTCCGAAGTATAGCAATTGGTTGCGAATGAAGTCAACGAGGACCGCCAAATCACAGAACGTTTTCTGACGAAAATGTCCGGTTGAGGTTAAAACTCGCTTCAAATGTCTTCTGCTTATTTGGAAACCGTGCTTAATATCAAGAATTGATCTTATGTCATCATATTTTAGGCCTATTTCAAAGGAAAACTCAATTAACCTGCTCCACGGGTGATCACGCCCCATTGTTGCCATTGTTTACCTGCAAAACGCACGTATAAAAAGTGGAATTATGTGTTTTTTCATTTATTTTTTTATTTTTATTTTTTTTACTTCCGGGTCTTTTTTTTTTCGGGGCAATAATTTTTTTTTTTTACTTTCATGATTTTTTTTCCAGGGCATTTTTTTTTTTTTTTTCACTTTTGTGTTTTTTTTTTCCCCGGGCATTTTTTTTTTTTTTTCAACCTCAACTTTTTTTTACTTCCGGGTCTTTTTTTTCCCGGGGCATTTTTTTTTTTTTTTTTTGCTTTGACAGAAAAAAATATTCAACTTTTTTTTTTCCTCTCTGTTTTTTTTCTTCTTCTTCCATGTCACCTTAGGGGCTCCGTAAATTTGTAAACTGTTGATAAATGATTTATTGTTGATTTGTGAAGTATTTGTTAAGTTTGTCAAGCATTTACATGGTGTTCTTAGCCTGAAACACAGTTTGTATAGAAACGTTTCAAGTTTTTGTGTGTAACGTTTGGCATTTCTATCTTTTCAGGTTAAGAAATGCCGTTCACTTCAAAAGAAAAGGCATTTTGAGAAGGCATTTTGCAGGCAGCGCTCATGTTGCACATTTATGAAAATCTGCCATAGAACCAACAAATATTTGTACTTTTCTTTGTATATTTAACCGATAAAACTTATGACCTTCAACATAAAGTGTATATAGTTTTATTAAGATCCATCAACTAGCATTGGCATTTAGAATGGGGTCAACCATATTGGAGCACCCTGTCAATGCTTAACAAACACTTCACAAATCAACAATAAATCATTTATCAACAGTTTACTAATGATCTATTAACTAGTAAAACGGATCGTTATTATGAAGTGTTGCCAATTTTTCTTCCCCCAGAAAATAGAGATTTTAAGCTTTCCAATGATGTATCACACATGCATATTGGACAATTTTGAAATTTGCCCGTATTGGGGGTCTCATAGCGGAACTTCAAGTCACCTGAGTGTTTTCGGCAATTTTAAAATGTTAATTAAAGGAAATTAATAGTGACTATTATCACACTAATGTCTTGACATGCCACGAAGGCTATTTCTTTTCATTTATGAAAAAAAAAAAAAAATCTCTCTAGAATTTGACAAGTTGTCATTTGAGTTTCATTTCATATATGAAACAAATTTTCTCCCGAGACCATAGTGTGACAAGTTTTCATTTGCAGTGGCGTGGCCTTATCCAGAGCTCACTTTGAGAAGCAACCTCCTTCCAACCTGCGCAAGTCCAACTTCTTCCACTTTGTGCTGGCGCTCTACGATAGACACGGCCAGCCCGTGGAAGTGGAGAGGACGGCCTTTGTGGATTTTGTGGAACATGACAAGGTGTGTGACTAAGTACACGCATACACGACAGCAGATTTCCCTTCCACGGAGAGCAGTTGCTCCTTTTGATGAAACGCGCGGAACAGCTGATGGCTTCATGCTTACACAAACTCTGTATACCCTCAGTGAGCTGATGATGTGCGATTGAAAAAGAATATCTAATGACTAATTAGCAGCTCGCCTCATTAAAAGGCGGGGGCCACCACTACTTAAAAAAAAAAATGCAAATGATTCCCAATCCTCTTGAAAGCTAATCATCAAAGTCTCCTCTCAAAACAGCACCACTAGAGTGGGTGTTGAATTCCTCAGGTTGGAGTCCGGTTGAAAACTAGTAATGGACTGTGGCCTCATGCCCAATGTTGACAGACACTTGTGACCATGTGTGAGCCCCTGAGATCTTGTCAAGTCAGGTTCTACAGGGGCGCTGCAAGTCGCTCATAGCAAGGGGTGCTGAGGTTAGTTTTTCCCATCCGAAAACAGCTGTTTCGGTCCAAATTTGTCATGCTCGCGCGTTTTCTCCATACACAGAGTATCCGCGGCACGGATTTTTACTCTATTCAAACAGCTTATAGTGCAGTGCGGCCTATTTGTTGATTTATTTGGGTAAATAGGTAATACTGTATTTGAAAGCGGCGTCATAACACTGTCATAAGACTGTCATAATTATGATATGACACCATCATGAGCATTACTGATTGCTTTTGACAGATGTCATTAAGTGTCATCTGGCAAATTATGTCACTAACTCCATTTATGTCCAACTCTGATCTTTTACGTCCATTCAAAAGAGATAATTTGCTGGATGACATGAAAAAACATCTCTTATAAGCATTCATTAATGCTCATGACAGTTTCATGTCATAATTATGGTTTTCTAATGACAGTCTTATGGCGCCATTGTCAAATAAAGTGTTACCAAATACCATAACTAGCAATTATTGAAACAACTGGAATTAGCTCCATACATGAATTCTGATTGTTATGACATGTCACTGAACTGTTCCCATGTGTCCTGATATGACCAGGACATGTCCTCCAAATGTCCCCAAATGACCTGATATGACCAGGACATGTCCTCTAAATGTCCCCAAATGACCCGATATGACCAGGACATGTCCCCAAATGACCTGCACATGTCATTTGGGGGACATGTTCAGGTCCCCCAAATGTTCCCAAATGACCTGATATGACTAGGACATGTCCCCCAAACGTCCCCAAATGACCTGATATGACCAGGACACGTCACCCAAATGACCTGATATGACCAGCCTATGTCCCCAAAATGTCCCCAAATGACCAGATATGACCAGGTCATGTCCCCCAAATGTCCCCAAATTACCTGGACATGTCGCCCAACTGTCCCCAAATGACCTGATACGACCAGGACATGTCCCCCAAATGACCTGACTTGACTAGGACATGTCCCACATGTCCCCAAACGACCCGATATGACCAGGACATGTCCCCCAAACATCCCAAATGACCTGATATGACCAGAAAACGTCCCCCAAATGACCAGGACATGTACCCCACATGTCCCCAAATAACCTGATATGACCAGGACATGCCCCTCAAATGTCTCCAAATGACCTGATATGACCAGGACATGTCCCCGAAATGTCCCTGAATGACCTGGACATGTCCCTCAAATGTTCCTAAATGACCTCATATGACCAGGACATGTCTCCCAAACGTCCCAAATGAGCTGATATGACCAGAACACGTCCCCCAAATGACCTGGACATGTCCCCCAAATGACCTGATATGACCAGGACATGTCCCCCAAACTGTCCCAAATGACCTGATATGACCAGGACATGTCCCCCAAATGTCCCTAAATGACCTGAAATGACAAGGACATGTCCCCCCAACATCCCCAAATGACCTATACGACCAGGACACTTCCCCAAAATGCCCCCAAATCAACAGGAAGTGACCTGATATTGTCCCCGAAATGTCCTTAAGTCAACCTGGGCGCGGCCAAGATCTGTATCTCCCCTTAGCAAAGCCCCATAGTAATTTCTCTAGAAATTCCAGCTTTTAATTCTGATTGTTATTTAAATCTGGAGCATTGCAATGCATGCTAGGAGGCATGTTGGACGACAACTGTGTTGACAGCAGAGGTTGACTGTCTCCCCCAAGGGAGCAGTGGTGGCCAAATGAAGCTTCTTGAAGCAATGATGGTTCATGATGGTTCATTTGGTCTTATGATGCCGCTGTCAAATAAAGTGTTACCGGTTAATATCTTTTGGTGTAAATATTCCATAATACAGTGAGGACAGTAGTGTCAAATTTGGTGGGTTGCGTCTTATAGTCAGGTACGCCTTATAGTCCGAAAATAACAGTATATTTAATCCCCAAAGTTAAAGACACTACTGTTTCAATGTTTTTATTGATTTATTTTCACCAACAACAACAAAAAAATCTACCAAAACACTTTTTCCCCTCCCCAACACCAGGGGGTGCTGCAGCACCCTCAGCACCCCACTTCTCGCGTCACTGAGGTTCACTGAGAATTATGTGTGTGTGTGTTAATGCCAGGGTTGAAAGCTGTCAGTGTGTGCCAGTGGGTTCATTTTCTGCATGGTTACCCTGGCATCTGTTTTGGCTTTGTAATTATGCAAAGGTAGAGCAACGGCATGACAAAATAAACAGGCTTCTGTTTATTTTTGATAAAACCTACAAAGCCAGGCATCAATCTATCTTGCGATGCTACAAATTCTAGCATCCTCACTTTTCCAACTTATCTCCATGCATCTTAATTTGCCGTCTTGCCTTTTTCCCCAGTTGCTCTGCTCCCCCAGCCTTCTTGTTCTTCTCCCCTTGCTCTCATCTCTGAGATGCCTCCTGGGTTATTGGACCAGAGCGCATTCCTTTGAGACCACTTAGAAAGACCAGTAGAGGTAGAAGATGAGAAAGAAATGGTGAGGAAGAGAGGTGGTGGAGGGGCGGAGGGACGTAGAAGCACGGCGCAAAGGAAGTTTTCCCGTCAAGGTCGACCGCTGCTCATTCTTACAAGCGCTATGGTCAGACACACTTGTAGCACTCCTAACTTCTCCCATAACCCAATCTCAAGGCTTCGCCATGTTTGCATGAGAAACATATCGCACTATATCGCACTTCAAATTTTGTGCCCTGAGTCCATCGCGGATTTAAAAAAATAGAAAAAAATGAATACGGTACAGTGGTACCTCGAAATACGATTGCTTTCACACACGATTTTTTCGACATCCGGCGTAAAATTTAACTCGGCATTTGTTTCAACATCCGATGACATGCTTGAAATACGCAGATTTATGACAGCGCCGCAGTTTGTTTTCCCACAATAAGGAAGCACGGCGGATTTTCTTGTAAGAGAAATCAACATGGGTTCCAACAATGTTAGTACAGGTGGCAAAAAAATAAAAAGGTGACGTTAACCATTGAAATGAGGATGGAAATGATAGAAAAATATGAGTGTGGTGTACGCGTCCATGAACAGCTAGCTTCGTCCGTCAGGTTTTTAATAATTTATTTCAGAACTTGTACAACACAACATGCCTACTGTCCACCACAATTGATGCCAGCAACAGCAGGACATTAAAAGAGAAAGTAAAATCTCTACCGCACCAATCTCACTGTCATATCAGCCACGCGGTGGGTTCAGGTACAGCACGCAAAACACATCCGCCACCTTAGAACCTGATTCGTTACATTATTACAGAAATTATTATTTTTATTTTATTTTCCAGTTTTTGCTAATACTTTATTTGTTTTGGTATGTGTAATTGCCATATGTAATAGTACCAGTAGTATTTATTAAGGATTTATTGTAGGTTTTCGTGCTGTGGAACGAATTAATGAAATATGTATTCTTATGGGGAAATCCTGCTCGACATACGACCATTTCGACTTACAAACAAGGTCCTGGAACAAATTAACTTTGTATGTAGAGGTACTACTGTATTTCATTTAAAAATGTTGAAATATATGCATGTTTTCTATCTAATTTATATCATAATTATTACATTTGCAATGCTTGAAATAACATTTATTAGTATTATTTTTACTATACTTTGGGGAAAAAATATGTCTAATATGTATCTCTTTCCAATGCTGTTAAATCTTGATAAATACATTGAACCCCCCCCACCCGAATTAAAAAAAAAAGTAAATAAACTCCGCCTCTACTTCGCAATACCGCAAAAAAACGATGGATCACTGCACTCACTTTTTAAATTTTTTTTTTTAACAGAGGTAAAAGTACACATACAGGTGTAAAAAATTACATAGGTGAAAGTCCAAATATCTAAGAAAAAAAATAATTGATTGATAATTGTTCATTGAATGAATTGATCCAGTAATTGAGTAAAAAATACTCAAGTACCTGCTTTAAAATTTATAAGTAATAAGTAAAAGATTTTCTCCCGATGCAAAAACCTTATATATACAGTTTATGTATATAACTGTATATAACTATATAATTTATATACCTTTATCTTTTATTATATTTAAAGGGTTAATTCCGTAATCTTTGGCGCAGCTGACTATAAGCCGCTACCCAGCAAATTTGACAGGAAAACAGCATTTGTTCATAGATAAGTCGCACTGGACTATTTGCTGTCGTCACTGTATTATGAGATATTTACACCAAAACATATTAACCGGTAACGCTATATTTGGCATCGGCATGATAAGACTGTCATAAAACCAAATTAACCACCATAAAGCTTTAAATCAATTGGCTGCAAAGCTTCATTGCTTCAAGAAGCCTTATTTGACCATCATTCCTCCCTTGGGGGAGACGGTTAACCTCTGCTGCCACCTGCTTTTAACACTGTTGTCATCCAACATGCTTCCTAGCATGCACTGCAGCACTACATATGTAAATAACAATGAAAATTGATGTTCTGTACTAATTATCTCAGTTGCTGTTCTAGTTGTTTCATTAGTTGCTAGTTATGGTATTTAGTAACACATTATTTGACAGTGGTGCCATAAGACTGTCATAAGACCATCAAAATTATGACATGACACTGTCATGAGCATTAATGAATCCTTATGACAGATGTCATTTTGTGTCATCCGGCAAATTATCTCACTTTTGGATGGATGTAAAAGATCCGAGCCTGACATAAATGGAGTTAGTGACATTATTAATTTGTAACACAGGCGACAATTTGAAAAGTAATGGAGTAAAAAAGGACAAGATACCTGCTGTAAAATGTAGTGAAGTAAAAGTACCACTTCATATTTGTACTCAAGTAAAGTACTGATACACAAAAATCTACTTAAGTACAATAATGAAGCACTTTTATCCCATTACATTCCACCACTGCAGCTCGGCCTCTCCGAGATGTGACCCAAGGTTAAGCATTGGGCTTATGGCAACAACATACACAATGTTGAGACGTGTGATCTCAACGCAGTTCCTGAAGATGGTGGAACTACGGGATTTGGAGAGATTGGCTTTGTGTTTGTCAATATCCCTAACGTGCTTAACTACATGCTCTGTTTCGTGTGGGTGTGTGCGTGTGTTTCCAAGGAGCAGACGGGAGAAAAGACCAACAACGGCACTCACTACAAGCTCCAGCTCCTCTACAGCAACGGTAGGAAGAAGTGAAAAAAAATCTTTTAAAATTGATCAGATGGGAATGTTCAAACAGTGATAGAAACAGTCACAAATGGAGGTCCAGTAGGAGCCAATTTCTATCCCTAAAGGTAGAAATTGTACGTATTTGACAATAAGGTATAATAAAGTTTAATATTACACCCAAACAGATCATGCATATGTCTAGATTTGGCTTAAAAACTATTGTCGTGAAAGAAAATAGTATTAGAAAAATGTCATGGTTCGACCTATTTCTGTGAGAGGTGTCTGATTTTGGAAAAAAAAAAAAGAAAAACAAAGACTAGAAATTAGCAGTAGAATATAAAGAACAGTTAAAAAGTGAAGTTTTTTTTTTTTAACAGGTGAAAGAAGTGCATCTAGCAATGAGTGAGGTAGATTTGGAATCATAAAACACAGCATTCTCTGAGTTTTCAATCAATGTTAATCAAATGACAAGACACACTAGGGCACAGAAACTCAAACCATGAAAGTGACAAGGGGCGGGGGGAGCGGCACTGGAACAATTTCACTTTCAGTTCCTCATTGAGAGCAACAAAGACAAAAATAGAAAATTAGTTAAAGTTACTGTAAGTCAAGACTCACGTCCACATTCTCAAATCAGGACGAACCGGACTGGTTTATGACATCATTCATGGAACACGTGCAAAACTACAGTTACAGTACCATACATTGTACTATAATAATACTTATGAAAACAATCTGTTCATTCAACTACTTATGATAGTTTTATTCTACTATTTAATGGCGTTTTTGGTCAAAAATGCATATGCTAGATCAAGTTCAACAACATTTACAGTGGTATGAAAAAGTATCCAAACTTTTTGGAATTTCTCATATTTATGCATAAAATCACCATCAAATGTGATCTTTGTCAAAATCACACAGATGAAAAAACTGCCTGTTTTAACTAAAACCACCCAAACATTTATAGGTTTTTATATTTTAATGAGGATAGTATGCAAACAATGACAGAAAAGGGAAAATAAGTAAGTGAACCAACACATTTAATACTTTGTGGGGCCCCCCCGTTTGGCAGCAATAATTTTAACCAGACGCTTCCTGTTGCCGCAGATCAGTCAGGCACATCGATCTGGACAAATCTTGGCCCATTCTTCTCAACAAAACTGCTGTAGTTCAGTCAGATTCCTGGGATGTTTGGCATGAATCGCTGTCTTTAGGTCATCTCAATGGAGTTCAAGTCTGGACTTTGACTTGGCCACTCCAGAACGTATATTTTGTTCTTCTGAAACCATTCTGAAGTGGATTTACTTCTGTATTTTGGATCATTGTCTTGTTGCAGCATCTATCCTCTTAGCTTCAACTGTCTGACAGACGGCATCAGGTTTTCCTGCAAAACGTTTGAATTCATTCTTCCATTAATGATTGCACATTGTCCAGGCCCTGAGGCAGCAAAATAGCCCCAAATCATGATGCTCCCTCCACCATGCTTCACGGTGAGGATGAGGTGTTGATGTTGGTGAGCTGTTCCATTTGTCCTCCACACATGACGTTGTGTGTTACTCCCAAACAATTCAACTTTGGTTTCATCAGTCCACAAAATATTTTGCCAAAACCTCTGTGGAGTGTCCAAGTGCCTTTTTGCAAACATTAAACGAGCAATAATGTTTTTTTTTTAGACAGCATTGGCTTCCTTCGTGGAGTCCTCCCATGAACACCATTCTTGGCCATAGTTTTACATATAGTTATATGTACAGAGATATTGGACTGTGCCAGTGATTTCTGTAAGTCTTTAGCAGACACTCTCAAGCTCTTTTTTACCTCTCTGAGTATTCTGCGCTGAACTCTTGGCGTCATCTTTTGTGGACGGCCACTCCTTGGGAGAGAAAAAACAGTGCCAAACTCTCTCAATTTGTAGACAGCTTCTCTGACTGTTGATTGATGAACATCCAGACTTTTATAGGTGAGATGGTGTTGTATCCTTTCCCAGTTTTATACAAATCAACAATCCTTGATCGCAGGTCTTCAGACAGCTCTTTTGACCGAGCCATGATGCACATCAGACAATGCTTCTCATCTAGACAATTCTTACCAGGTGTGTGTTTTATAGTGGGCAGCACAGCGTTAAACCACTCATCAGTGATTGGGCACACACCTGACTTAAAGTGTTTGGTAAAAATTGGTTTCAGTTGCTCTTTAGGTCTCCTTAGGTAGAAGGTTCACTGACTTATTTTTCCCCCTTCAGCCATTGTTTGCATGCTATCCTCATTAAAATATGAAAACCTATAAATGTTTGGGTGGTTTTAGTTCAAGCAGACACTGTTTTTTTTATCTGTGTGGTTTTGACACAGATCAGCCCACATTTGATGGTGATTTTATGCAGAAATGTGACAAATTCCAAAAGGTTAAGATACTTTTTCATACTACTGTACATTAAAATATAAAAGGAAATTAAGTTAGTGAGTCTTTGGCAGCCATCGACGCAGAGGTGACAGTGGGCCGGAACACCGTTCCGGTATAAGATTCGAGGCCGGAACGCAGTTTCAGTATACGGTGCTTTGATCCCAAAAATATGACAGCAACTATGTAAATCCTACGTACTTGTCAAGTACTGATGTACTAAAAACTATAAAAAAAATTTAAATCAATGGCAATATTTTATGTGTTTCTAATAACATATGTTGGTAAAAAAAGAACAATTGCGGCTTATTAGAGCCTAGAAGTCTTTAAGTCTGAAGTTCCCTTTAAGACAAAACACTCCCGCTTTTGTCCACCGGCGTCGCTGAAATCGACCAAAACTGAAAAGTTACCTAGTGTTGTTTTAATCACGGTAAATGTCATAATTATTATAAAAATGATATATATATATATTTATATATATAAAAGAAGTTTTGTATCACAGTACCGTGCACGTGGAAGTATTTAACCTGTTAAATCACAGCTCTACAATGGCTTTAGTTGTCTTCTTCTGCTTCTTCGCCCAACGACTACCGTAATAATGTAGTTCAGCCTCTACTTTGCCATGAAATACATGTTGCCATCCCAGACACTCCAGAAGCCAGAGATCAGCAATATAACGAACACCAACCACAGCCCCTGATTCTGTTTCCCACATCACATTAGGGATACGCGTGGAAATTTGCTTCCCATGAGCAACCGTTGCCCTGACTCTGCCATCGCAGGGGCACCCATGGGAGAGAAGATAAAAGACATGTTCTCCAGCAACCCCCTTGTACATCATACACACACATACACACAGGACTGCACACGCCCCTACACGAAAAGCACTTCCTCTTCATGCCCTTCCCCCATTTGATATCAAAGGAATCTCAATAGAGACTTTGATGATGAGAACACATTTAAAGAAGCAATAAACTGCTTAAATATATTTCGGGGAAAAAAAAAAAAAAACTTTCCCAAAGTAACAGTTCAATACACATCTTTTTTTCCTTTATTTATTTTTTAACGGGGCCCCCAAAGGGACATCAACAGAAATAAAATACATTTAAGCAATCTGGTACGCACCAGAAACAATTTGGTGCGCATCAGATTGTCTCTAGTGCGCACCAGAAACTTATTTGGTAAACATTAGCATTATAGAGCAATTAAGCGAGCGGACTTTGCTATGCAAGTTAGCCAATTGTTACATTGTTGCAATTGGCTAACTTGCATAGCAAATGTCCGCTCGCTTAAATGTTTTATAATACTAATGTTTACAATAATTGGCTAACTTGCATAGCAAAAATCCGCTATCTTAAATGTTATATAATACTAATGTTTACAACAATTGGCTAACTTGCATAGTAAAAGTCTGTTATCTTAAATTCTATATAATGCTAATGTTTACAACAATTGGCTAACATGCATTGCAAATCTCCGCTACCTTAAATGCTATTTAATGATAATGTTTACAACAATTGGCTGACTTGCAAAGCAAAGGTCCGTTAGCTTAAATGCTATATAATGCCATTGTTTACAACAATTGGCTAACTTGCATAGCAAACATCCGCTAGCTTAAATGTTATATAATACTAATATTTACAACAATTGGCTAACTTGCATAGCAAAAGTCTGTTGTCTTAAATTCTAAATAATACTAATGTTTACAACAATTGGCTAACTTGGATAGCAAAAGTCTGCTAGTTTAAATGCTACATAATGCTAATGTTTACAATAATTGGCTAATTTGCATAGCAAAAGTCTGCTAGTTTAAATGCTACATAATGCTAATATTTACAACAATTGGCTAACTTGCATAGCAAAAGTCTGCTAGTGCATAGGCCTATGCCAAATAATGCTAATGTTTACAACAATTGGCTAACTTGCATAGCAAAATAAGAAATGCTATATAATGCTATTGTTTACAACAATTGGCTAACTTGTATAGCAAAAATCCACTAGCTTAAATGCTATATAATGCTAACGCTTACAACAATTTGCTAACTTGCATCGCAAAAGTCCGCAAGCTTAAATGCTAAATAATACTAATGTTTACAACAATTTGCGTTGTCATCTTGTGAGAGCTGGTGTCAATGACAAATAAAATCTCCAAATCTGAATCTCTGAATCTCTGAATTTGCACAGAAAAATCCACTAGCTTAAATGCTATATAATGCTAATGCTTACAACAATTTGCTAACTTGCATAGCAAAAGTCGGCAAGCTTAAATGCTAAATAATACTAATGTTTACAAGAATCTGCGTTGTCATCTTGTGAGAGCTGGTGTCAATGACAAATAAAATCTCTGAATCTGAATCTCTGAACTTGCACAGAAAAATCCACTAGCCTAAATGTGATATAATGCTAATGATTACAACAATTTGCTAACTTGCATAACAAAAGTCCGCTAGTTTAAATGCTATAAAATGCTAATGGTTACAACAATTTGCTAACTTGCATAGCAAAAGTCTGTTAGCTTAAATTCTATATAATGCTAATGTTTACAACAATTGGCAAACTTGGACAGCAAAAGTCTGCTAGTTAATTGCTATATGATGCTAATGTTAACTTTATTTTATTACTGCCGATATCCCTTTAGGGGCTCTGTATTGTTTTTAAATCACTGTCAAATTCTTTTAAATGAGTAACAGTCAAGACTCTTATGACTCCTATTAAGCCAGTTGAGCTGGTTTTTGTTGTTTCACCTGTTAGTTTGCACTCTGTACTTATTACTAGTCTTCGACGAGTCTTGGGAATATGTCATGTGAGTTGACAAATTGTGAGAGCGCGACTATAAATCCTGTCATCAAACAGAAGACAACTAATAATTATTGAACATGAAATAACTTTCAATCCCCTCAGAAACCATCGGAGAGAAAATATGATGCGCATGCCAATCGTATTTCTCTATGCTGCTTGGAGGGAGTTCAATGTTTTGTTGTTTTTTTCTATTGACGGCTTGACTGTGGGGGATAAGATTAATATCATAAATCTTTTATCGCTAACTATTCCTAGTACTGTACAAAGGAGTGTGGAGTTGATGTTGTATATCACTTTTGGGGTCAACTGAAAGATTTTTTAAATTATCTGGTGGGGCATAGATTATTAGAGCAAAATCCAAATGTTTCTAAAGATAGTTTGATTCCTCTTTCTTTACATTTGGGATTGACTGAAAGAAGCTGAACATTTTATTTTGTCTTAACGCGTTGATTGTCATTGATGCCAAAAGAAGTCCAATCCGTTTGAAACTCCAACTTCAAATGGACTGAGTGCCTATGTTGTTCATGAAACAAGTATTGTGAACGATATCAAATATAAACATTTAAAAAATTTCAATTTGTAAAGCCATAATGAGCTGCTCAGATGCAGATTAATTCCTTCTGTTCTGACAACAAGTAGTCACCAGATTACGACGTACTCGATTTACGCGATTTCGACTATAAGACGCTGGAGTCTCGTCCGCCATTTTAACTTCAGTCGTTTTTTTTTTTTTTTTTAAGTTGCATAAACAGTACCTTATTTGACCTCGCAGTACCTTATTTTTGTTAACTTTACTTTATTAATATGACATGTTCTGTCCTTATTTGGTCAGTTATTCAGATTTACAGATTGCAAACAAGGTAATTGTGGTTTTTGAAGCTTTTGACTTCCTTCACTTTTGACAATTTCTAAAGCGGTAACACACATATCTACACTTATGTTCAAAAAGACCCACTTTTTAAAAATAAAAAACTTGACACAAAACAATCACTGTTCAAAAGTACATCTAGTCTAATCAATATGTTGATTTTAGCAGATTAAATTAGCCTAATTTGCCTGACAAAAGTTCACTATCTTAAATGCTACGAATGCTAACGTAATTACAATTCTCATAGCAAATTGCTCACACGTAACTCCACAAACTATAGCTGTAAATTTAATACAAATGCATACACAAACATATTAGCTGAAACAACTTACATCCTTTTGTGGGCCAAACCAGAGCGCAGCAATCATAAGCGGATTTTAAGGAGGGGCCAGGGGGGCCAGGCCTCCCCTGGTGGCCAAAAAGTGTCATTGCATGTAATTGACTTTCCTATATACCGGTGGTGTCCAAACTATTCCACATAGGGCCGCAGTGGGTGCGGATTTTTGTTCAAACCCATCATGAGGACAATCTTTCACCAATCTGGTGTCTCACAAGTGTAATCAGTTGATTGCAGTCAGGTACTGATTGTTTTAGCACAAACTTCATTGGTGAAACTGTCTGTGCTCGATTGGTAGGAACAAAAACCAGGACCCACAGCGGCCCTTGACGACAGGTTTGGACACCCATGCTATATACAGTATATATAAAAGTTATAAAGCAATAAAACTGCAACAAAAATGACTGAACTAAACAAAAAAACATTTTTATAATGGGTCAAAATTATTTTTCGAGCACCTTAGACAGTCATTTGTTTTGCATATAATATATTAGAGAAAAAAATATATAAATATTTTTTTTCTTTAATTGACAATATATTATAACTTTTTTTGGGATTGAATGATTTAGACACAAATGTCCTAATCATAAAATGGCCCAAACACAAAAAGGATTGCTTCAATCGAAGAAAACTTTCTCACTGAAAAATTAAGAGTCCATATGTAAATGTTTCAATCGCAAATATTTTTTCGCATTCAAAAACTTTTTTCTATGATTGAATTTTTTTTTTTTTTTTTGATTGAAGTGATTTTTCTTTTTTGAAAATCTTTTTTTCTTTCAATCAACTTATTTTTTTGATTGAATAATAAATAGAAAAAATGACCAAGCCAAAATGTGGCCCAAACACAAATCAATCAAAAAGTTGCTTCAATCAAAACAAGCCCCCCCCCCAAAAAAAAAGAAAAAGAAAAGAAAAATAGCTTTCACATGCATTGTTTTGTGTTTGGAGTTTCAAATTTAATTTAGCATTTAAACACATTTTTTTTATTGAAGCGACTTTTTTTTGGTTGAAAATATATATTTTGATTGAAGCAACTTTTTTTTTTTGAAGCAACTTTTATTTGATTGAATAATAAACACACAACTCTACCTCCATATGGCTCTGCCCAGGGGATACAATTTTTGACTGAAGTAACTACATTGGCACGACACCGGCGGGCGTACCAAATTCAATGGATGATGATCTTGGCGAAAAGTATTGCCTAAGCAGTTTGACTTAGAATTCCCCTCAAGAATGATGGGAAACAAAAAACGTTCATTGTCAACTTATTGTTTTAAATATTCTCGTAAGTTAATTTTATTGCTGACACTGCGTTTTGGGGTCATCAACATGTTGTGCCCCCCCTGCCCCAAAAGTCAAACTCCGCCTATGGCAGCAATCCTTTATTCATGTCAGACGTCTGAGTCTGCTTCTCAGTCATACAAGGCGACAGTACAGCCAGACCCTACGCTGCCACCAGAGGGCAATGTATCCTCCATCATTAAACAAAATACAATACTTTTGGACTTTTTGGGTAGTTATTTAGTAGGGGTACTTAAAGTGTTCATTACCATTTACGTGGAAATTTGGGTTAAATCGCCAGCTAGGAAGGGAACTCGTATATAATTGTAATAAAATATTTATTTTTGCAAAAGAGGTCTGTGTTGCCAACTTATCAAAATGAGCATCTGTTGTTTTTGTGCAGGGGTCCGTACAGAGCAAGATCTTTACGCACGACTTATTGACTCGGTCACAAAACAGGTAAGTGTGCTGTGCTTACCTGATGAAATTCAACTTTTAAAGCAGTACTTCTCAAATAGTGGGCCACAAAGCCATGCCGTGACGTCGTGTAACATACCATTTTGCTGTACTAGAATAATGTGTACTAGAACATCCACTCAGTGGGTGGCAGTGGTGCTTTCATTTTCAGAGTTTGCGCAGAATTTTTTGCATTAAACAAGAGCACAGAGCAAAGAGCAGGAAATATGAAGTCTCTTGATAGCCAAGACGAGGAAATATGATAAAGTGTACGTTGCGTTTAGCTTCACTTTTAATACAGTGGGAGACGAGGAAAGACCGTTGTTTACTGTGTCCAAAAATGTTGGCAGGTGACAGCGTGAAGCGAAATCAATGAAGACATCTATTAAAGACATTAGACCCCAATCCCATTGATAAGCCGCTTGAACTTTTTTCAGCGAAAACATGCTGAATATTGCCAACATTCGTCCCACTTTGTGAGTGCTACATCAGCAAACTAGTGAGCACTGTTAGCATCATACAAGGTGGCATACTAAGGAGGTCAGTCTAAAGAAAAACAAACAAACAAACAAAAAAAAACTTACCATAGCAGAATTTAGGAGCTGATTTTGCCTGCAGCATTAGACATGGTCTCGGGCTTGCTGGACGATACTGCAAAAAATAAAAACTGTCCCTCAGTCTAATGATACGTAGCCCCTAAAGGGACATCGAAAGAAAATAAACTAGGGCTGTCAAAATTATCGCGTTAACGGGCGGTAATTAATTTTTTAAAATTAATCACGTTAAAATGCTTGACGCAGTTAACGCCCATGCCCCACTCAAACAGATTAAAATGACAGAACAGTGTCATATCCACTTGTTACTTGTGTTTTTTGTCTCCCTCTCCTGGCGCTTTGGTGCGACTGATTTTATGGGTTTAAGCAACATAATGAAATGTAATTATTGACATCAACAATGGCGAGCTAGTAGTTTATTTTTTGATTGAAAATTTTACAAATTTGATCGAAACGAAAACATTACTAGGGCTTTTAATATAAAATTTCTATAACTTGTACTAACATTTATCTTTTAAGAACTACACGTCTTTCTATCAATGGATTGCATTAACAGAATGTTAATGTTAATGCCATCTTGTTGATTTATTGTTATAATAAACAAATACAGTACTTATGTACAGTATGTTGAATGTATATAACTGTCTTGTGTCTTATCTTTCCATTCCAACAATAATTTATAGAAAAATATGGCATATTTTAGAGATGGTTTGAATTGCGATTAATAACGATTAATTAATTTTTAAGCTGTGATTAACTCGATTAAAAATTTTAATCGTTTGACAGCCCTAAAATAAACTAAATTCAAGCAATCTTGTGCGCATCAACAATGCTGAGTTACTAGTTTATTTTTTGTTTGAAAACTTTACAAATTTTATTAAAACGAAAACATTACTAGGGCTTTTAATATAAAATTTCTATAACTTGTACTATCATTTATCTTTTAAGAACTACAAGTCTGTCTATCAATGGATCGCTTTAACCGAATGTTAATGTTAATGCCATCTTGTTGATTTATTGTTATAAAAAAATAAATACTTATGTTTAGTATGTTGAATGTATATATCCGTCTTGTGTCTTATCTTTCCATTCCAACAATAATTTACAGAAAAATATGGCATATTTTACAGATGGCTTGAATTGTGATTAATTACGATTAATTAATTTTTAAGCTGTGATTAACTCGATTAAAAATTGTAATCGTTTGACAGCCCTAAAATAAACTAAATCTAAGCAATCTTGTGCGCACCAGACACTGGTAAACTAAATAAATCTGGTAAACATTAGAATTGTATAGCATTTAAGCTAGCGGACTTTTGCTTTGCAAGTTAGACAATTGTTGTAAACATTAGCATTATAGGCCTATAGCATTTGAACTAGCGGACGTTTGCGATGAAAGTTCGCCAATTGTTGCAATTGCATGGCAAAAGTCCGCTAGCTTAAAAGCTATATAATGCTAATGTTTACAAGATTGTTTCTGGTGTGCAGTATAAACAATCTGGTGCACATCAGATTGCTTAAATTTATTTTATTTTTGTCATTGTCCCTCCAGGGGCCCTGTACACTGACACTTGTTTTGTTAATTTTTGTTTAGCATATTGTGCTCTGAGTTAATGTTGCTAATCAATTTGATTTTATCATCATTTATTGATTTTATTACATTTTATTTTTCAGTATCAAATAGTCCAAAAATGTGCCTTGAGTGTATTTTTTTTTTTTTTTTTTAGTCAGGCAAATTGATGAACTTTTTTTCTGTTACAAACAAAAATAGTCAGACAAATTGATGCACTTTTTGCTGTTACAAACAAAAATAATGTTAAATAAAGTTATACTTTATTGAAAGTTGATCTATTTTTTTCTTTAATGTGTAACAAGGAATAAATGTTATGCACAGGTGAGCCTATAATCATTTTATAGACGAATGCTACTATTTACAGTAGCGGCAGAAAGTTGGGGGGGGGGGGGGGGGGCGAGCGAAACATTTATTTCTTCCTGGGGGGGTTGTAACACAAAACATTGAGAAGCACTGTTTTAAGGGACCACGGCTGATATGAATAAACATGAAAATGACATACAATGTGCCTTTGGCCCTATTCACAGCCAATATCGTATGAGGGCCAAAACAAGAATCCAGAAATGTGCAGAGTTCTACTCACACATGAGGTCATGTGCAGGTGGGTGCTATATGCTACATTAAACATTATACATTACAATAATAACACTCAGCAACACAACTTTTGTAGTTATAGTTCTGACATACACTGCTGGCCAAACGTATTGGCACCCCTGCAATTCTGTCAAATAATGCTTTATTTCTCCCAGAAAATAATTGCAATTAAAAATGCTTTGGTAGTGATATCTTTATTTATTTTGCTTGCAATGAAAAAACACAAAAGAGAATGGAAAAAAATTAAATCACTATCATTTTGCACAAAACTTCAAAAATGGACCTGACAAAAATATTGGCACCCTCAGCCTAATACTTTGTATCGCAAACATTAGACAAAATCACTGCGAACAACCACTTCCGGTATCCATCAATGAGTTTCTTGCAATGCTCTGCTGGAATTTTAGACCATTCTTCTTTGGCCAACAGCTCCAGGTCTCTGAGATTTGAAGGGTGCCATTTTCAGATCTCTCCACAGGTGTTCTATGGGAGTCAGGTCTAGCCACTTTTCAGTGCTTTCTCTCAAACCATTTTCTAGTGTTTTTTTTAAAGTGTTTTGGGTCATTGCCAAGCTGGAAGACCCGTGACCTCTGAGGGAGACCCAGCTTTCTCAAACTGGGCCCTAAATTATGCGGCAAAATTTGTTGGTAGTCTTCAGACTTCATTATGCCATGCACACGGTCAAGCAGTCCAGTGCCAGAAGCAGCAAAGCAACCCCAAAACATCTGGGAACCTCAGCCATGTTTGACTGTGGGGACCGTGCTCTTTTCTTTGAAGGCCTCGTTTTTTCCCCTTGTAAACTCTATGTTGATGTCTTTTCCCAAAAAGCTCTACTTTGTCTCATCTCACAAGATAACCTTCTTCCAAAACATTATTGGTTTTCTAGGGTAAGTTTTGGCAAACTCCAGCCTGGCTTTTTTATGTCTCTGGTTCAGAAGTGGGGTCTTCCTGGGTATACTATCATAGAGTCTCTTTTCATTCAGACGCCGACGGATAGTACGGGTTGACATTGTTGTACCCTCACTCTGCAGGACAGCTTGAAGTTGTTTGGATGTTAGTTGAGGTTCTTTATCCACCATCCGCACAATCTTTCATTGAAATCTCTCGTCAATTTTTCTTTTCTGTCCACATCTAGGGAGGTTAGCCACCGTACCGTGGGCTTTACACTTCTTGATGACACTGCGCATGGTAGACACAGGAACATTCAGGTCTTTGGAGATTGGCCTGTTGGCTTGAGATTGCCCATGCTTCCTCACAATTTTGCTTCTCAAGTCCTTAGACAGTTCTTTGGCCTTCTTTCTTTTCTCCGTGCTCAATGTGGTACACACAAGGACACAGGACAGAGGTTGAGTCAACTTTCATCCATTTTGACTGGCTGCACGTGTGATTGAGTTATTGCCACCAACTGTTATGTGCCACAGGTAAGTAACAGGTTCTGTTAATTAAACAAAATTGAGAAGCATCACATGATTTTTCAAAGGGTGCCAATACTTTTACCCGGCCCATTTTTGGAGTTGGGTCTAAAATGATAATGATTTAATTTTTTTTCAATTCTTTTTTGTGTTTTTTTTTTTATTGCAAGCAAAATAAATGAAGCTATTGCTACCAAAGCAATTGTAATTGCAATCATTTTCTGGGAGAAATTGAGGATTATCTGACAAAATTTGCAAGGGTGCCAATACTTTGGCCAGCACTGTATACGAAGCGCCACACCATATGTTTCTATTTGTTATTTTCCAAGTGGTGAGTGCGTAGCTGAGCAACGATTGTAACATCCAAAGTAACGATGTCAGGCTTTCATTGTTGTTTTCTAAAGATTTATTTCAAACACAACTCGGCGACTGCTCGTAAAAGCCGAGCGAGCCCTCCCTTCACTCTCTCTTCCGCGTGATGCGTTCAACTGCATTTGCAGAAAAAAAAAAAACAGTGATCACAATTGCTCACGACCCCTGGTCTAGAAGGTTTACGCAAATGCCTTACAGAAGCGGGGGGCCTTAAACGCACCTTAAACATAATGCGGACAGGTATAAAAATAGTTGGCAAAATGATCTATCCTAATGTACAGTCCCTGACAAAAGTCTTGTTGCTTATCCATTTTGTAGAAACAATTGCTAATAACTTGACTTTTATTTATTCAGCTGGTTTCAGAAATGGCTCATATGAAAGCTAAGAACCTCCCAAATGATGTTGAATGTACAAAAATATATTTGTTTCAATGAAAAAAGATTTATCATTTAATGAAGACATAAGTGTCAAATTTTGGCAAGACTAAAGTTTTGTCGCTTACAGAAAGTAGTGTGAAAATTGAACAAAAAATGTACTTCAAATATAAAAATATGTTACATAACATAAGCGATTTAAGTAGTGGTGCTGTGAGATCCAAATTTAATATTTTGTTTGACTTCCATGGGCTTCGGCAAGGATTCATACAATTTATTGATGAAGTCATCAGGAACATCAAAGAAAGCAGTCTTGAATGCCTTCCAGAGTTCATCAACATTCTTGGGTTTCATCTTCCATGCTTCCTCTTTCATCCTGTTCATGTCTGGTGACTCCGCTGGCCAGTCCTGGATGATCTTGATCTTCTTTGCCTTGAGGAACTTTGAGGTAGAGATTGATGTATGCGATAGAGCACCACCCTGCTGCAGAATTTGTCCCTTTTTATGGTTAGGAATGTAAGAGGTAGCTAAGATTTGTTGATATTTCAGACTATTTATGTTGCCTTCCACCCTGCAGATCTCTCGCACACCCCCATACTGGATGTAACCCCAGACCATGATTTTGCCACCACCAAACTTCACTGTTTTCTGAGTGAATCTCGGTTACATGTGGGCTCCAGTAGGTCCCCTGCAATATTTGCGGCGACTGCGGTGTAATTCAATGGAAGATTCATCTGAAAAATTCAGCTTTTGCCACTTTTCCAGCGTCCATCCTTTTGACAGGCTGTGCGCTTGGCAAATGCCACACTGTTTTTTAATTGTCTTTTGTTTAATGCTGGTTTCCGGGCACTGATTCGACCATGGAGGCCATTTCTAGACAGAATTCGTCAGACTGTTTTGGTTGACACAGGGACTCCATGTGACCAGGTCTCGTGGAGCTCTGCTGCAGTGGAAAAAGATCAAGATCCTCCAGGACTGGCCAGCCCAGTCACTATACATGAACATCATTGAGCATGTCTGGGGTAGGATGAAAGAGGAAGCATGGAAGACGAAACCCAAGACTGTTGATGAACTCTGGAGGCATGCAAGACTGCTTTCTTTGATGTTCCTGATGACTTCATCAATAGATTGTATGAATCATTGCCGGACTGCATGGATGCAGTCCTTCAAGCCCATGGAAGTCATACAAAATGTTAAATTTGGATCTCACAGCACCACTACTTAATTCGCTTATGTTATGTAACATATTTTTGTGTTTGAAGCAAAATTTTTTGTTCAATTTTCACACTACTTTCTGTAGGTGACAAAACTTTTGTCTTGCCAAAATTTGACCTTTATGGTTTCATTAAATGATAAATCTTTTTTCAGTGAAACAAATATATTTTTGTACATTCAACATCATTTGGGAGGGCCTTAGCTTTCGTAAGAGCCATTTCTGAAACCAATTGAATAATTAAAAGTCAGGTTATTAGCAAATGTTTCTACAAAATGGATAAGCGACAAAACTTTTGTCAGGAACTGTAGACGTAGTCTAAACCTGCCGAAACAGATTTCTATATCATCCAAATAATTATTCAAATGGATTGGATGTCAACAGTTGGAAGTTTGTTAATCTGTTTCCTTGTTTTCAGTGTTGTCAGTGGTCATCTGCCAAATAGACTCTGTGGTCACCGTAAAATCAGTTCATTTTTAGAGCAAGTCTGGTTCGTCTATCACCGTCAGTGACAGCCAGTGAGTCAAGCAGCATGTTGCCAGTCGGCGCACTGTACTGTAGTTGCGCTCAGAGGCGACAGCTGACGGAAACAGAAGTGGGCTGTTATTACAATTCTTTCGT
Organism: Corythoichthys intestinalis; assembly: GCF_030265065.1. Taxonomy (NCBI): domain Eukaryota; kingdom Metazoa; phylum Chordata; class Actinopteri; order Syngnathiformes; family Syngnathidae; genus Corythoichthys; species Corythoichthys intestinalis. The sequence goes on along the minus strand of NC_080397.1, from coordinate 61,158,360 downwards.
CAAACCGACACTCGGGGAATGAGCTGAGACAGCGCGTTTGAACTTTCGAGTGACACCGCACTTGTAGCTGTATTAGGAGGGTCCATTTTGGAGGCCCCGTATGAAGATCATCATGATGTAATAACAGTGTGGTTTGTAAGGGTAAATGGGTAAACACACAGGAAGAGGAAGAAGAGAGATGAGTGGGCCAGTGACCCTGTAGTTGGAGGGCAGCAGCAGGGAAAGGATGGGGGGGGCTGAGATGCGGCGGGCTCTGCCATTGTGTAGCCAGCAGATGCCCGAATGTGACTCACAGCTGGCTAATAACAGAGCCGAAGAGGCAGAGGGCAAGCGTCACAGCTGGGGAGTGAGGCCGTCTGACAGGGGGGCGGAGGGGGGCAGGGCAGGGCCAAGCTGGGACACGAGAGGGTTGAGGCGAGGTGTAGGGGTGGCAGATGGTAAGGGGTGGGGGCACTTTTGTTATGCAGTGAAGGGGACTCGGGAGCGGAGAAGGGGGGGTGACCAGCAGGCTCCTCGGACAGGACTGCTGACGAATGGTGGTGAGTGTGCGCGTGGGGGTTGAATTTGATTTTGGAATCAATGTGACAGATTGGCTGGCTGCCTTTTCACTTTTGAATGGTCTCTCACTGTTTGTAGGGTGTGTTGTTGTACCTTTTCTTCCTCCTCTATTCTTTTGTCCCCTCCTCCCCTCCCCTCTCACGCCTCTTTTGTGTGCTGCTGGATGTTGCCGGACTGCGGAGTCTGGGCCTGCGGACAAATGACAGCTCCTCCCGTTTAAATTGCTTATTTTCCTGGCTGACTTTTCCCTCTTGTTGTCTTTTCTGTCCCTTTAATTGCCCACTCAGCCGCTGTTGTGAGAAGAAGAGTTGCGGTAACCGAAATGAGACGCCCTCTGACCCAGTCATCATTGACAGGTAAGGAACTCCAATATAGTACACAAAGCACATAACGATAAATAATCTCACTTTGGGAGATGTTATGCTTTGCTGTGAATGCTGTACTTGTACTTTGTATATACACACACTCACACATGCATATAAATTAGGGGTGTAACGACGAATCGATCTGGATCGATACATTGATTGGTTAAGTAACGATCCAATCAAAGCGGAAAACCGATCAATATCGTCATCTTTTGGAATGGGTTTCATTCAAATATCTGAAATATTTCAAGAAGAAAATTGTCGAAAACACAAACAATGTCAAACAATTGCCTGGCATTTTTAGACCTTCTGGGTGTCTCATGTTCTTGCTTACTTTGTTGTTGTTCTTCTTCTTCATCGGATGCTTCCGAAAATTGCTACTCCTCCAGTATTTTTAGATATATTTAGATATATTTAGATGGTATATTCTCAAGATGTATACGCATCTATTCCCTCGGACGTACTGTACTTATATAGACCCCAATCACCAACGTCACACAATGACGTGTCGCTGTATTGTGCTGCCATATTGTCCGTCATTGTGTGTCCGTATTCTCAATGGTCTCAATTTATCGTGCAATTCATGGAAGCCCCGATGCTTTCAGACGCTGTAAACTCATTGGATGCGTTGCATAAAAGGCGTTATGTGGAAAAGCTTCGGTCGATCCATTCGCCAGATCCATATTTGATGCCTAAATCGATATTTTTTGACCAGCTGTCTTCGCCGTCTCTGCCTGACATCTGCTACCCTGATATCTACAACTATCTTGTCCGCACAAAATCAGCCTATTCTCACGAAACTTTGGAAAAACTTTAAGAGCAGCACTCTAAGCAACATAACCCCGTGTGACCCTTTACTTCCAATTTTCTAAAATGGCGACAATCAATAAAAAAAAATAGTTGACTGCGATGGCCGACGCTTCAAGGATAGGTGGATATTGGACTATTTCTTCAATAAAATACGCAACAACTGTGTCTGCCTCACTTGCAAAGAGACAGTCGCTGTTTTCAAAGAGTTCGATGTGACGCGATATTACCAAACAAGACACACTGACATGTACAACAACATGACAGGGAAGATACGCAGCGAGAAATTAAAGCAACTTGAAGCTAGTTTAATTTCCCAGCAGCAGTATTCCGCAAGAGCCCGAGTGTCGAAAGAGAACGCCACAAAGGCGAGATTGTTGAAATTATGAATTAACAATAATAATAATAAAGCAAATGTGACACACAGAAGGGCTTTGCTAAAATTTGTTGAAATATATTGTTCTACGTAAATCAGCCAAGGTAGCCCCCCACATTTTTACCACACCCAATCTGGCCCCCCTTGCAAAAAGTTTGGACACCCCTGTTTAACTGATGATACGTAGACGAGGCCAGCTGCTTTCACTTGGTACCAGCTGAATATTATTCAAAAAATAATGATGGCGGAAGAAATAAACATCTTGAATTTGAAACGGTATGTTGTCGGCGATTAGCCTAGCAATGATCTTAATTGTAGTTGTCAGCCCAAAACCCTCTAAATATATATTAAATGCATCGTACCAGGTATAAAATGACTATTACATAGTCTGTGGTGATCGTTTCGTGCCCAGTTTTCTCGTCGAATTGCAGCAGTCCATCTCGCTCTCCTCTTTGGGTCTCTCGGAATACGGTAGAACTTCAAGTCCAACCGCCACACTCGCCTTCACCATTTTGATTATTAATGTTATCGAGCAGAAAAACACGCCGCAATAGGAGGCATGTACGTAGCGGTAATGTGTAAACACGACGAGCTGACGGACAATATGGCGGCTCCAGTCAGGGGGGCGGAGTTGTGACGTCATGTGATTGGGGTCCATACAGGTAGTCTTTGGGTTGCGAACGAGTTTCACAAAGGAGTATATTGCAACTTTTTTTAATAATTAAAGATTTGTCTGCGAGCCAGATGCAGCCAGTGTTGTTAATAACGGTGTTAGAATATAACGGCGTTACTAATGGCGGTATTTTTTTCAGTAGTGAGTAATCTAATTAATTACTTTTCTCATCTTGGCAACGCCGTTACCGTTACTGAGGCGGGAAAGGTGTGCGTTACTATGTGTTACAATGTTGGTTGAATGACATGAGAAAAGTCTGAGAGAGATGGACTCACAGAGACGAGAGAGCGGAGCAGGAGTGGGGAGGAGGCAAGGGAGTTGTGACGCCGTTGCAAACGCGATGCCAGGTGGCTCCAATAATACCTGACAGTAGCCGATAGCGTACAAACTACACAAAATTCTAGCATTAAGTATACTAATATATATATTAGTAGTATAATAATTAATATAATAATTATTATAATAATAATTATTCATTGCCAATCATATTTGTCATAAAGAGTGTCATTTGAAAGCTATTGTCAGTGTAGAATCTGTATTCTGTAGTATTTACTCTACATATTATAATATTAATTCGGAGGTATGTGGGATTAACTCCAGAAATCGTTATTTATATGACAAACATTTAATTTGAAATGTTCACCGGAGGTACGTTCTCTAAACCGCTAACCGAAAGCTTTACACTCCGTAAAAAAAACATTCTTCGTCATTGCTTGTGGTGTCACTAATAGATTTCATTTTTTTTTCGTTAGCAAATGCTCTTAACCAGCTGTTGAGTGTTATTGCATGACTGATTGGAACTGTACTGCATTGTTTCGCCACAGGGTGTGCTGTCATATATTTTATGTTTGGTGTGAAGAAGAAGAAAGTTAAGAGGCATTAGCGGCCTGTTCTCAACTTTTCTCTTGCTCACTGCACTATGGCTGTCATGGAGAGCACGTTCGCTCATGTGTTCGAAATAAACGATAGCCGACGTGCAAAGTAGCAAGTATCCTGTAAAAATAGCGAGCTTAGTGGCATGAAAAACGCGGGAGAGCTAAGTGAGGCTAATGAACAGCTAAGCAGAACGAAGCAATGCTAAACAGAGCTAAGCCAAGCTAAACTGCGCTAAATGAAGCTAAGCGACTGATACTCAGTCCGTCGTCGTGGAACAGTCCATTGTAGTGCGTGTGTGGGGGGGGAGAGATAATATAAATGCAGGATTCAAATGGCTTTCTTTTTTGTTTTGTTATTTGTTTGTTTGGTATGCTGACATCATTATACATGACGAATAGTTGGGGGTTCTGCTGGCTCCGGTGGCCCAAGCCCTTGCTCGTTGGGGCAAGGGCAGCTGGTTGGGGGCCTAAGGCGATCGGCTACTTTGCCTGAATAGTAGATCCGCCTATGGTGACAGTGAACTCATCTTACAATATGCTGCATTTGCACTTGGGCAGAAAAAAAATCTTTCATAAGAAGCTTCAAAAAGCTTTTTAAGACTAAAAAACAGAGTTAAGCCTGTGCTGTTAAGTACTTTTCTTTACAGCGTGAATCCAAACTGTAACCTATTGATACTGCGTTTGTGTTGCATATCATTCAAAGATGGTGCAGGTGTTAGGGTGACCAAACGTCCTCTTTTGCCCGGACAAGTCCTACTTTCACGTAGTGTCCTCGTGGTCCGGGCGGGTTTTATAAATTCATAAAAATGTCCGGTTTTTATGATTTTTTAATGATTTTTCACGGGACCAATTTGAAGAGAATCCCTCTGACCGCTGGGTGGCAGCAGTTGACATGGCTCCTACGAGAATGGAGGGAAGTATTAGTTCTTCTTGTTTTTGTTGGCAGTTTACCCCTATCATGAGGCATTACCGCTATCTACTGGGTTGACGATTTCGCCACAATGGCTGTTTTTTTATTTTATTTTTATGATAAATACGTATATAATGGCAACTGTTGACTTCTGTCCGAGCTTTGACTGTAAAATCCCGTTTGGTGTCGCATTGGCGCGCCGCCGATGATTGTAAACTTTTATAGCAAAGTTTGATTTTTGCCTCAGCTAGCCATCAGTAAGCTAAACCGCGCTAGGCATTATGGGAAACGTAGTTTTGAACTGCTACATTTGGAAACATGCTGATTGAATAGTTTGTCAGTTCATTTCGGTTTTTGTTTGTGTGCAATCTAGAACATTGAATGAGAACATCAATTGAATGGGAATAACAATTTGTCAAGGACAATTGTCGTGATAGTAATTTATAAAAATGTTTAGTTGGCACATAGCCTACTGTGTGTATGTGTATTGACTGGACTACATTTCTATGGGTCTGCATTATATATATATATATATATATATTAGGGTTGTCAAACGATTAAAATTTTTAATCGAGTTAATTACAGCTTAAAAATTAATCGTAATTAATCGCAATTCAAACCATCTATAGAATATGCCATATTTTTCTGTAAATTATATATACATTCTGTAAAATAAATTGTTGGAATGGAAAGATAAGACACAAGATGGATATATACATTCAACTTACGGTACAAAAGGACTGTAGTGGGAAATTTCACTCTATTGTCATTTAAATCTGTCTATGTTGTCCTCACTCCGAAGTGTCTACTTTTTCCAAAGCTAGACAGCTAGTGAACGACGCCTTAATAATTAGACTTCTTCCTTTTTCATCTGATTTACTAATAAAACGGCCTTAAACCATTGTCCTCTTTAGACCGTCGTAAAACTACAAAAAAAAAAGTACACAAGCATTGCATTAGCAACAACGTTAGCTTAGCACGCTAAACAGGTTCACTAAACATAAACAAAAAGCGTCTCATACAAAAAATATAACATTTCGCTTACTAACATAATATGTACATTCTTTACAACCACCATACTTACGGACAAATCTTGTCCAAGGATCATATAAGCACAACATTATCAGCCCGAGACGTCGTGCAGCCATAATGAACTGGAAAGAAAACAATAAACCATGTCGCAAAGCGACCACAAGAGTTCGCTGTTGGACAGCACAAAATGTCTTGCTGTAAAACTTACCAAAAGGCAGAATACTTTCCGAGCGGGACATGTGCGTTAATTGCGTCAAATATTTTAACGTGATTAATTAAAAAAAATAATTACCGCGTGTTAACGCGATAATTTTGACAGCCCTAATATAATATATATATATATTTATATATATATGTGTGTACAAATTTTTTTTAAAGTCATTATTTATTTTTTTTCAAACTGCATTTTTTCATCCAGAGTGAGGGGGCACACTTTAAATATATTGAAGTGATATAGGCATTTTTGAGTGAACTTCGAGTAAAATTCAAGTATCTTGAGGCCGGGCTGAGTGTCCTCTTTTTTAGAAATCAAAATATGGTCACCCTAGCAGGTGTGCCTAACTAAGTTTCCAGTGAGTGCCGTATTTTCATGGATGTCTGTTCAGCTCTCCAGCTACTCAGGACTGGTTGCACCTGAATATCCTCCAAACATACATTAATCTTCATATGAGAAGCATGTGTATGTTTCATAACTGGGCGCAGACTCACACATGTAGTCAATGTTCACCCTGACCGCCACTTATCACACTTTAACCAGCGCACTAATCAGAGTGTGTGAAGGCCCTCACATCCGAGCGATTTGGGGTTTTCACGCGGTCTGTCAGCAGTGATGAATTATCGTAAGTAGGAATACTTTGGTTGTGATGTCATGGACGCATCCTTCGTTGGCTCTCCTCTCCTCCTGCCGCACCTCCTCTGCTTCCGTCTTCAGTCCCACTTTCATAACAATTGTGGAGAAAACACTCACTTCATTTATGTCAAGGACCCTTTTCTTCCCCCTCTCAGTTCAAGCTGGCTGCCTGTTGACAGTGTGTCTCAAAGGAGTTGTGCTCAGGATATTTTTCATATCATGGAAAAACTAGGCTGTTGTCTTTTCACTGTTCCCAGAATGCCTCGGAGCAGCTGCTTTTCTCATTTCCACGTTATTCTCTCGATGTTCCATCCATATATGTTTCCTCCTCGTGTGCCTTAAACTTCAGTTTAACTCTTTCTGGGGCACTCATTTAACTCAGCGGCTGCCATTGACAGTGCAAGACGTTTGATCAATTTTGACTATGAGAGTTTAGCAGCGATTATTCGCTGGTAGTCGCTCCTCCTCCTCTCTTATGGACTGAGCATCAATGGCACTAAAACATGAGCAAACTAGCTTAGGTAAAAAAAAATAAACTACAATTCTATTTATTCATTTAAAAATATTATATAAATAGGCTATACATAATTATATATATTTTTTAATAAAAAATGAAATTTAAAAATGTTCTATTGTTATTAATGCCATTTCATTATTTACCAACTTTATAGTGTTATTTGGGCCATAACCAGAGTGGTTTTTTTTCTCTTTTCATCAAAAATGTCTAAAAATAATGATTCGGGTGATTAAAAAAGAACGATCCAAAATCATCCCGCATTTATTCATTTTAAAATCCTTGAAAGAGACTGAATTGTTATTTAATTAATTAAATTATTTAAGTATCATTAAATAATTAATTCATAATTTAATAAGAATTGAAATAAGAAGTGAAGTAATTTTGACAAACTAAAAGTCATATCAGCTTAATGTTATCCGTGCTGCTACTAAAACTTGGAAAAAAAAAAAAAAATGACTTTAAAAAAATTTTCACTCGCATATTTGAAACTTTTAAACAAATTATGTCACAATGAAAAAATTAGTGTCTCTAAAACAGTCACGGATATCTACCTCATAACTATCGCTTAATTGTATTTTTTTCTTACTGTCGCATTTTCCCCAATATTTTAGATGGTAAATAATCGATCCAAACAAAGAAAAATTGGGGGAAAAAAACGTTTAAAAGTGTAAATATATGAAAAAGAACATTTCGACCACTCCGTGAGGTCTGCGATTTCTGCATCGCGACCCTTGTTATATATTATCATGTTTCACCCATAAAATCCCCCCAAAATCCGTCTGTGTCCATTCACAGCTGTGCCTTGACACTCAGTGATACATGCTACATGGAGTTTTTGGATCAAAAAGAGGTAATTACACGATAATATCTCATTAAAATCATGTCGTCTTTAATTATGCTCTCTCATGCTCTTACCTACAGTTTCACTGTTTAAAAAAAAAAGTTTATTTTATTTTATTTTTTAAATGCCCTCGTGTTCAAAAAATTTCCTTCCCCCAGAAAATTGAGATTTTAAGCTTTCCAATGATGTATAAAACGTGCATATCGGACAATTTTGAAATTTGGCCAAATTGGGGGTCTCAGAGCGGAACTTCAAGTCACCTGAGGGTTTTCCGCCATATATATGTATGTCGCGGAAAACATAGAAAAGACTTAAAAAGCAGTTTCTGCTCTTGCACTCCTCTTTAAAAGAAACTGCTGTATTTTAAGCCAAAAGAACTGTTGTGTTCGATAGAACAATATGTCTATATGCTGCTATAGCAGATTCATGGTGCATTAAGCCCCCAAACTATTTTTAATTTGTCTGTCTTACCCTGGAAACCCCCGTTTACAGTTGTCATATAGCCGCTTTTGTTTCACCCTAGCCATAAGAAGCTTAGTAATTGTATTTATTATTCAAAATGTCTGTCATTTTTAGTTTAGACTCATTAATCAATGTCTAATATATCGGTTTAAAAAACAAAACAAAAAAAACGACTTTAAAAAAATGATTCACTCGCACTTTTAAACAAATTACGTCACAATGAAAAAAAAACGGTGTCTGTAAATAAGTCACGGATATCTACCTCATAACTATCGCTTAATTGATTGTTTATTTGATGATTATTTATATGATTGATCAGTTAATTGTTAGATAATATTCGATCCAAAAAAAGAAAAATTGAAAAAAAAAAAAAAACATTTAAAAGGGTAAATTTTAGGGCTGTCAAACGATTAAAATTTTTAATTGAGTTAATTACAGCTTTAAATTAATTAATCGTAATTAATCGCAATTCAAGCCACCAATAAAATATGCCATAATTTTCTGTAGATTATTGTTGGAATGGAAAGATAAGACACAGGACAGATATATACATTCAACATACGGTACATAAGTACTGTATTTGTTTATTATAACAATAAATCAACAAGACGGCATTAACATTATTAACATTGTGTAAAAGCGATCCATGGATAGAAAGACTTGTAGCTCTTAAAAGATAAATGTTAGTACAAGTTATAGAAATGTTATATTAAAACCCCTCTTAAGCTACGTTCATACTACAGGTCTTAATGCACGAATCCTATTTTTTGTCATATCCGTTTTTTTGGCGTGCCCGTTCAGACTGCCTTTATCCATTGAGACCGTTCAAGTATTACGCATGCGCACTAATTCGCAGTCCGACACCCGCTAAGCAAGAAGACCCGCATGCGGAGAACCATCAAAACAAATGACAGACGTCATCCGTCACTCCAGGGATATCATATTTTGCTTTTCAAAAGGTGGACACAAATAACAGACATAAATAATCCCCGTTTAGGCAAATATTCAAAGTTTATATGGATCGATAGCATGCACGCACTGTCCGTGCACGTCACACACACATACGGGCAGTTTGTCCCGACTCTCGGCCGTGGAGGCAATGTTGAAATATTGCTCACTTGGAACAGAGAGAAAACTGAGCATTCTCAGGCTTATCCTCAACCCATTTTTATTTTTTATGACTGTTGTCAAGTTCAGCTCTTCCTCAAAAGCCGTGTTCACTGCAAGCTAGGCGCTAATAACGCACAGGTGCATCGCTACGGTAACGACTCTCTCGCTATTTGATGACGTAATTGCTGCATGAAATCCGATTTGCGGGACTGGACAGTACAGACCGCTGCGACAGTCTGGAAAAATGTGGCCCGGATCGGATTTAGACCACATACGAAAGTGACCCAGATCGGATTTGAAATGGTCCCGTTCTATGCGACTTGTCACGTTCAGACCGTCAAGTTAATGCCTCACTCGAGTCGGAAAAACACGAAAAAATCGGATTCGTGCATTAAGACCTGTAGTATGAACGTAGCCTTAATGTTTTCGTTTTATTAAAATTTGTAAAATTTTCAATCAAAAAATAAACTAGTAGCTCGCCATTGTTGATGTCAATAATTACACCATGCTCTCTCGTGATACTAACCCATAAAATCAGTTGGACCCTGGCGCCAGCAGAGGGCGCCAAACAGAAAGAAACAAGTTACAAGCGGACATTACACTGTACTATCATTTTAATATGTTTGAGCGGGGCCATGTGCGTTAATTGCGTCAAATATTTCAACGTGATTAATTTAAAAAATTAATTACCGTCCGTTAATGCGATAATTTTCACAGCCCTAGTAAATATATGAAAAAGCAAATCTCGACCACTCTTTGATGTCTGCGATTTCTGCATCGCGACTCTTGTTATATTACCATGTTTCACCAATGAAATCCCCCCAAAATGCGGCTGTGATACACTCTACATGGAATTTTTGGATCGAAACAACAATTTCTCATTAAAATCAAGTCGTCTTTAATTATGCTCTGTCATGCTCTTATCTACAGTTAGGGTTTCGCTGTTTAAAAAAAAAAAGTTAAAAAAAAAAAAAAAAGCCCTCCTGTCCAAAATTTTTCTTCCCCCAAGAAAATGGAGATTTTAAGCTTTCCAATGATGTATCACACATGCATATCGGACAATTTTGAAATTTGGCCAAATTGGGGGTCTCAGAGCGGAACTTCAAGTCAAGGGTTTTCCGCCATACATACATATATATATATATATATATATATGTATATATACTAGGGCTGTCAAAATTATCGCGTTAACGCGCGGTAATTAATTTTTTGAATTAATCACGTTAAAATATTTGACGCAATTAGCGCACATGTCCCGCTCAGACAGTATTCTGCCTTTTGGTAAGTTTTACAGCAAGGCTTTTTGTGCTGTCTAACAGCGAACTCTTGTGGTCGCTTTGCGACATGGTTTATTTTTTTCTTGCCAGTTCAATATGGCTGCACGACGTCTCGGGCTGATGCCTACGTTGTAATGTTGTGCTTATATGATCCTTGGACAAGATTTGTCCGTAAGTATGCTTGTTGTAAAGAATGTACATATTATGTTAGTAAGCGAAATGTTCTATTTTATGAGACGCTTTTTGTTTATGTTTAGTGAACCTGTATAGCGTGCTAAGCTAACATTGTTGCTAATGCAATGCTTGTGTACTTTTTTTTTGTAGTTTTACGACGGTCTAAAGAGGACAATGGTTTGAGGCCATTTTATTAATAAATCAGATGAAAAAGGAAGAAGTCTAATTATTAAGGCATCGTTCACTAGCTGTCTAGCTTTGGAAAAAGTAGACGCTTTGGAGTGAGGACAGCATTGACAGATTTAAATGGCAGTAGAGTGAAATGCCCACTACAGTCCTTATGTACCGTATGTACAGTGGGGAGAACAAGTATTTGATACACTGCCATTGGGAAAACCCATTGGCAGTGTATCAAATACTTGTTCTCCCCACTGTATATATCCATCTTGTGTCTTATCTTTCCATTCTACCAATTTATTTTACAGAATATATATATAATTTACAGAGAAATATGGCATATTTTATAGATGGTTTGAATTGCGATTAATTGCGATTAATTAATTTTTAAGCTGTAACTCGATTAAAAATTTTAATCGTTTGACAGCCCTAATATATACACATACATACTACATTCTGTATTATACTTATTATAATTAAAGTCACCTGAGGGTTTTCCGCCATATATATATAGACATACTGTACATACTACATTCTGTATGATATATGGCTGAAAACACTCAGGTGACTTGAAGTTCTGCTCTGAGACCCCCAATTTGGCCACATTTCGAAATTGTCCGATATGCATGTGTGATACATAGTTGGAAATCTTAAAATCTCAATTTTCTGGGGGAAGAAAAATTTTGAACAGGAGGGCATTTAAAAAAAAACTTTTTAAACAGTAAAAGCCTTACTGGAGGCGAGAGCACGCGAGAGCAGAATTAAAGACGCCACGATTTTAACGAGATATTATCGCGTACCTGCCTTGTTTCTGTCCAAAAACTCCATGTAGCATGTAGCATCGAGTGTCAAGACACAGCTGTGAACGGCAACAGCCAGATTTTTTGGGGGATTTTATGGTGATATAACAAGGGTCGCGATGCAGAAATCGCAGACAACAAGGAGTGGTTGAGATTTTCTTTTTCATACAGTTACACTTTTAAACGTTATTTTTCTATTTTTCTTTGTTTGGATTGATTATTTATCATCTAAAATATCGGGGAAAATGCGACAGTAACAAGAAAAATACAATTAAGCGATAGTTATGAGATAGATATCCGTGACTTTTTTACAGACGCCATTTTTTTCTTTGTGACATAATTTGTTTAAAAGTTTAAAATATGTGAGTGAATAATTTTATAAAGTCGTTTTCTTCTTTTAAAATGAAATATGAGACATCAATTAATAATTCGTTAATTATAATTAATAATTTGTTTAATGATTTGTTTTATGGCTGGGTTGAAACGAAAGCGGTTGCGCGACGTCTGTAAACGGGGGTTTCCAGGGTAAAACAGACAAATTAAAAATAGTGTGGTGGCTTAATGCGCCATGAATGTGCTATGGCAGCATATAGACATATTATTCTATCAAACACAACAGTTCTTTTGGCTTAAAATACAGCAGTTTATTTTAAAAAGGAGTGCAAGAGCCAAAACTGCTTTTTCAGTCTTGTCGGTGTTTTCCGCCATACATTAATACTGCATGCATAATTATAATTGAGACCTGCCATCTAGTACATATCTGGCCATACTTGTACGAACGATAGCAAACATTAATACAGTGACCCAACATGTGATGTCTATTTAAATGACCAAAAATCAACACTCTCCCTATAACGGTTTAAGGAACTCCTAAGCTTTCTGCAAGGAGGACCAATCAAATATTCCCTACTTCCACTGCAAGCGTGAGTAGTGCGATTGCAAGGACTGATATGAACGGAATCGTTGACCTCTGCTCCTTTCTAATCGCACAGGGAACATCCTGTCCTGGTGGGGGTCTCTCCCTCTTGACTACCCCGCAAAATTATCCCCTCAGGGAGCAGCCCATTAGGAGCTAGTTATTTTCTGATAAGCCAAGAGAATTTTGTGTGGTCCGTTTTTGTTTTACGGTTTATGCATTTCCTCATTCCAGTAAGTGTCTTAACAGCATGCATGGTTAAAAAAAAGTGTAAATGTCGGCAGTTTGTTCACGAACACAAACAAAGGTGTGTTTTCACGTGAATGTTTTTGGAACCTCACATGTTTATTTATGTATATGAATGTATGTGCAATCGTATATGTGTCTCAGTGACCCCTAGGCTGACCTTTTCCCCCAGTCACTGCTTGTGTCTTAAATTATTCATGTGTGTGTGTGTGTTCTTATTGGAAGGGGGGTGTAGTCTCTTTCTGTGGTTCCAGTAATCAGCCTCCTGCTCCCAGCCCCAACACCTGTTCTCCAATTAACATGCAGCACGCGGGGGCCCGTTCGCTTACTATACTTGTCAAGTTCAAATATGAACCCTGAGGTAGACATTTATAATATTACTAGGGTTGTTCCGATCATGTTTTTTTGCTCCCGATCCGATCCCGATCGTTTTAGTTTAAGTATCTGCCGATCCCGATATTTCCCGATCCGATTGCTTTTTTTGCTCCCGATTCAATTCCAATCATTCCTGATAATTTTTCCCCGATCATATACATTTTGGCAATGCATGAAGAAAAAAATGAATAAAACTCGGACGAATATATACATTCAACTTACAGTACATAAGTACTGTATTTGTTTATTATGACAATAAATCCTCAAGATGGCATTTACATTATTAACATTCTTTCTGTGAGAGGGATCCACGGATAGAAAGACTTGTAATTCTTAAAGGATAAATGTGACTTTGCATATTGTGACTAAATATTGCCATCTAGTGTATTTGTTGAGCTTTCAGTAAATGATACTGTAGCCATTTAACTGTTCTGCCCAAATGCATGATGGGAAGTGCAACCATGACTGTGCGTAGTACCAATTGATATATCTTCTCTGCGTTGGGAAATAACTTGTTATGAAAAAGATCAACTACTACCATTCTTCCCCACATTGCTTCCCACAATATTTCTAATTGTTGAGAGAGGGATTGTAAGGCTTTAGCCAAATAAAATAAGGCTCCAAAGGCTGTCAAAATTCTCTCTAATCATTATACACTGCGTTTAGCTCTATATATTGGTAAAACGGCGCCTTTATAGATTGAATGCGACAATGCTTGAGTGGGTCGTGCAGCGCATGCGTTAATTATGTAACGTGATTAATTGAGAGAAAATAATTACCGCTGTTAACACAATAAATTTGATAGCCCTACTTTAAGCCAAAACTACTCTGGATGAGTGTAAGACATTTTGTCTGTAACGGTATATACAATTAGAAAACGAATTTAAAAACAAAACAAAAAACATATATAAAAAAACAGGCATGTCCGATATTTTTTTGCTGATTCCAAAGGCTGCCAAAATTCATTCTACTCATTTTACGCTGCGCTTTAGCTCTATATATAGGTAAAACGACGCCATTACAGATTGAACGCGACAATGCGTGAGAGGGTCGTGCAGCGCATGCGTTAATTGTGTTAAATATTTTACCGTGATTCATTAAAAAAAAAAAATTACTACCGTTAACGCGATAAATTTGATAGCCCTACTTTAAGCTAAAACTAAAGACTCTGGATGAGTGTAAGACATTTTGTTTGTAACGTTAAATACAATCAGAAAACGATTTAATAAAAAAAAAATTAATTTGAAAAAGGCATGTCCGATATTTTTTTGCCGATTCTGATACTTTGAAAATGACGTGATCGGACCCGATCGATCGGCATCGGGACATCTTTAAATATGACCCAAAATAAGGAGAAAAGCTGAAAAGTTGAAAAGCTTGCAAGGAGAAGGAGGAAGCTATATAAGCTTCCGCAATCGTTCTAAAAAATAAATAAATAAATAAATAAATAAAAAACTCCACCTCTTTTTATTTTTTTACTTTTTTTCCCCTTTTTTCCTCCCTTTCCCTTGTTTCTGCCTTCTCCCATCTCAACTTCTGCACTCCTTTTCTTATCTCCGACACCCCGACATGCTCTTACACGCCACTTCACCTTCTATTACCTAATTTCCTTTCTTTTTCCATTGAGTAAGCATCTCGGCAAACACCCCTCCCTTTTGGTTTGGCCTGTCTAATTTTGCTATAATTAGGCAGTGTCATTAGGACACCTACCCAAGCACAAGGTAGTTTGCAATTCCCCAAATAGCCCAAACCCCCACTTTTCTAATCTCCTTTCCATATTGTTTCAGTTTTCACTCTCCCCCTTCTTCTGCCGCCTCCACACCTCCTGCCCCGTTCTTCCCCTAATCCCAAGTTGAGTGAAAGGAGAAAGAGATCACAGCTGATCCATGAGGAGGGGTGAAAGGATGGATAGATAGGGTGCAGGGAATAAGAGGGCACTGCACAAAGAGATGACTCCGGAGTTGTCCAAGGGAGACGATTATTTAACAGGCTGCTGCCTGCTGTGTCTAATAGTTTTACAATTGTCTGATCTTAACTGAGGCCAACTCTTCTATACACTTCTTGGCTCAGTGTGACGTCTCTGTTTAGGCAGCAGCACTTATCTTGGACTGATACACAGTGTTGCTCACCGATTGGTCCGACAGCTGATCGATAGGCAGATAGATAAATTGACTCCTCAGGGGCACATACCCATAAATCTTTGCTAACTCTTTTCACTCTGTGTGTCCTGAAAATAAATCATTTTTTACATCTTTTTGTTCTTAATTGACCGCTAGGTTTGGGCTGACGTACACAGTAATTTTCAGATTACAAGCAGCACTTGAGTGTGAGTCGCATTTTGGGGGGGAATTTTATGCCTCTGTTAACGGAAGAGTTACAGAGGTGCGAAAAAGTATCTGAACCTTCTGGAATTTCTCATATTTTTGCAAAAAAAAAAAACACAATCAATCTGATCTGGTCTTTGTCAGTACCACACAGATGAAAAAACAATGTCTGCTTGAACTAAAACCACCCAAACATTTATAGGTTTTCATATTTTAATGAGGATAGTATGCAAACAATGACAGAAGGGGGAAAGTAAGTACAGTAATTTCCTGAATATAACGCGCACTTTTTTTCCCCTCAAAATCAACTTGTAAAATCATGGTGCGCATTATAAACGGGTACATTGATGGAGACAGAAATATATATATATTATATATATATATACAGTGCCTTGCAAAAGTATTCGGCCCCCTTGAGTCTTGCAACCTTTCGCCACATTTCAGGCTTCAAACATAAAGATATGAAATTTAATTTTTTTGTCAAGAATCAACAACAAGTGGGACACAATCGTGAAGTGGAACAACATTTAGTGGATAATTTAAACTTTTTTAACAAATAAAAAACTGAAAAGTGGGGCGTGCAATATTATTCGGCCCCTTTACTTTCAGTGCAGCAAACTCACTCCAGAAGTTCAGTGAGGATCTCTGAATGATCCAATGTTGTCCTAAATGACCGATGATGATAAATAGAATCCACCTGTGTGTAATCAAGTCTCCATATAAATGCACCTGCTCTGTGATAGTCTCAGGGTTCTGTTTAAAGTGCAGAGAGCATTATGAAAACCAAGGAACACACCAAGCAGGTCCGAGATACTGTTGTGGAGAAGTTTTAAGCCGGATTTGGATACAAAAAGATTTCCCAAGCTTTAAACATCTCAAGGAGCACTGTGCAAACCATCATATTGAAATGGAAGGAGCATCAGACCACTGCAAATCTACCAAGACCGGGCCGTCCTTCCAAACTTTCTTCTCAAACAAGGAGAAAACTGATCAGAGATGCAGCCAAGAGGCCCATGATCACTCTGGATGAACTGCAGAGATCTACAGCTGAGGTGGGAGAGTCTGTCCATAGGACAACAATCAGTCGTACACTGCACAAATCTGGCCTTTATGGAAGAGTGGCAAGAAGAAAGCCATTTCTCAAAGATATCCATAAAAAGTCTCATTTAAAGTTTGCCACAAGCCACCTGGGAGACACACCAAACATGCGGAAGAAGGTGCTCTGGTCAGATGAAACCAAAATTGAACTTTTTGGCCACAATGCAAAACGATATGTTTGGCGTAAAAGCAACATAGCTCATCACCCTGAACACACCATCCCCACTGTCAAACATGGTGGTGGCAGCATCATGGTTTGGGCATGCTTTTCTTCAGCAGGGACAGGGAAGATGGTTAAAATTGACGGGAAGATGGATGCAGCCAAATACAGGAACATTCTGGAAGAAAACCTGTTGGTATCTGCAAAAGACCTGAGACTGGGAAGGAGATTTATCTTCCAACAGGACAGTGATCCAAAACATAAAGCCAAATCTACAATGGAATGGTTCAAAAATAAACGTATCCAGGTGTTAGAATGGCCAAGTCAAAGTCCAGACCTGAATCCAATCGAGAATCTGTGGAAAGAGCTGAAGACTGCTGTTCACAAACACTCTCCATCCAACCTCACTGAGCTCGAGCTGTTTTGCAAAGAAGAATGGGCAAGAATGTCAGTTTCTCGATGTGCAAAACTGATAGAAACATACCCCAAGCGACTTGCAGCTGTAATTGGAGCAAAAGGTGGCGCTACAAAGTATTAACACAAGGGGGCCGAATAATATTGCACGCCCCACTTTTCAGTTATTTATTTGTTAAAAAAGTTTAAATTATCCAATAAATTTTGTTCCACTTCACAATTGTGTCCCACTTGTTGTTGATTCTTGACAAAAAATTAAAATTTTATATCTTTATGTTTGAAGCCTGAAATGTGGCGAAAGGTTGCAAGGTTCAAGGGGGCCGAATACTTTTGCAAGTCACCGTGTATATATATATATATATATATATATCAGGGCTGTCAAAATTATCGCGTTAACGGGCGGTAATTAATTTTTAAAATTAATCACGTTAAAATATTTGAGGCAATTAATGCACATGTCCCGCTCAGACAGATTTAAATGTCAGTAGAGTGAAATGCCCACTTGTTAATTGTGTTTTATGGAGTTTTGCCGCTCCCTGCTGGTGCTTGGGTGAGACTGATTATATAGGCTTCAGCACCCATGAGCATTGTCTAAGTAATTATTGACATCAACAATGGCAGGCAACTACTTTATTTTTTTATTGAAAAGTTTACAAATTTTATTAAAAACGAAAACATTAAGAGGGGTTTTAATATAAAATTTCTATAACGTGTACTAACATTTATCTTTTAAGAATTACAAGTCTTTCTATCCATGGATCGCTTTAACAGAATGTTAATAATGTTAATGCCATCTTGTTGATTTATTGTTATAATAAACAAATACAGTCCTTATGTACCGTATGTTGAATGTATATAACCATCTTGTGTCTTATCTTTCCATTCCAACAGTAATTTACAGAAAAATATGGCGTATTTTATAGATGGTTTGAATTGCGATGAATTGCGATTAATTACGATGAATTTTTAAGCTGCAATTAACTCGATTAAAAATTTTAATCGTTTGACAGCCCTAATATATATATATATATAAACCGATTTTTTTTTTTTAATTGACACGGCCACGTTGTGTTGAAGAAACGTATGCGGCGATCCGTTACGGGACGTGACGTCACCATTTTGTTTTGGTAATACTTTACTCTGATCGGCCAAATGATTTCGTCTGTTTTAAATTCTGCTTTTTTCACTCTTCATAAAGCACAGAATTTAGTTTCTTGAACTCATTTGAGTCAACGTTTATTGCAGCTCCCCAACTTGGACCATAACAAACGTAACAACACGGACTTCCTGTGTGTGTCCGTCAACTATATCTTTCCCTCGGGAACTCAAACCCAAATAACAATAGTTCCTATTGTTACTGTCGTGTCGACAGCGATGAGCGCTCTCGGATTTCCGACTTACGTTCTCACCGTATCAATCCATGGAAGAAACATTTATTCATCATGATGAAAACAGCAAGTTATACAGCAGCCTTGAAAAGAAAAGTCACATCTGTTTTGTTTTCTCCTAGATTCTGGTAAGTTGAAGAAGTTGTCAAATCATATTATTACCGTAAATATTGTCAGTTTATGGTAATGTTTTGAACTACCAATATGCTATGCTTGTGCTGTGTTTCACCAGTCAGTAAAATTACATTTCTGTATCTGTGCACGAGCTCTGTTTTCTTGTATTCTTCTATTTATTGGTGCTAAAATTAGGGTGTGCGTTATAAACGGGTACAATAATTTCCCCTAGATTTTACATGTAAATTTGGGGTGCGCATTATACACAGGTGCGCCTTATATTCGGGAAATTACGGTATATAATATACCCTAATTTTCGCACTATAAGGCGCACCCGACTATAAGCCGCAGCACACCAAATTTGGCACGAAAACAGCATTTGTTCATAGATAAGCCGCACTGGACTATAAGCCGCAGCTGTCCTCACTGTATCATGGGATATTTACACCAAAAGATATTAACCGGTACAACCTTATTTGATAGCGGCATCATACGACCGACTGTCATAAGACCAAATAAACCATCATTAAACTTTGAACCAATTAGTGCAAAGCTTTATTGCTTCAAGAAGCTTCATTTGGCCATCACTGCTCCTTTGGGGGAGACAGTCAACCTCTGCTGCCACCTGCTGTTGACTGTTGCCATCCAACATGCCTCTTAGCATGCATTGCAGCGCAGATCCAAGATGAGTTAGTGACATAATTTGCCAAATGACACTTAATGATATAAGCATTCAGTAATGTCCATGATAGTGTCATGTCATAATTTTGATGATCTTATGACAGTCTTATGAAACCGCTGTCAAATAAAGTGTTACCTAAAAAAAAATCAACAAATAAGCCGCACTGGACTATAAGCCACAGGTATCAAAATGAAGGAAAAAAGTAGCGGCTTATAGTCCGAAAATTACGGTATTTATATTTTTGTCTCCATCCCTGTACCCGTTTATAATGCGCACCATGATTTTACAAGTTGATTTTGGGTGAAAAAAGTGCGCGTTATATTCGGGAAATTACGGTACCATACTTTTGGACTTTGTGGATAGATATTTTGAGATTTAGGGGTACTTAAAGGGTTAATTCCGACATGCGGAAATTCGGGTTACGTCGTAGGGCTGGGCGATATGGCCTTAAGTACGTATCACGGTAAATTGAGCAGATTTACCTCGATAACGATAAATGACGATAAATTCGCCCAAGCGGACTGTTATATAATTTGAAAATTTGATTCAATGCATGGATTACAAATTAACCGTTTCCGTTAAATTTATTTACCAGCTTTCATTTTAACAATTGCACATGCAGTCTAAACATTAAGTATAAAAAAAATCTTGTAAACAATAAGAATTCTAGTGTGAACATTTATAACAGCTTGTATGACTTGAAAAAAATATAACATTATAAAAATCAATATGACGACTGTGCAAACATGTCATTGTAACACAAAAGACTTGTGGCTTTAAAAGTACACTTCAGACAACTTATTGGTAAAGGCTGCTGTGACATAATTATTCAACGCAAGTGTTTACGTCAAGTTTCAGGTTTTTTTTTTCCAGAACATTTTTTTTATGCATACACCCCCCACACAGACGCAACCTGATTAAAGCTGTATTGTTCTGATGCCAATGAAACATTTGAAATTTTATGATGGCAGAATAAAGCAAACACATACCGAAAAATAGCTGTGGCCATTAAACTGTCATATTACATATAGGCTTCACTGTTGGATTATACTTTATGCTGAGTGCTTTACCATCATGAAAGCTTTCAGAGAAATCACACAGAGATGCCAAATAACGCGACATAATGATTGCTACATGTCCGTGCCCAGTCCACTCATTAATTTCAGCCGTTTCGACAAGGTTAGAGCCGCAATTCGACTTCATCACGTTCATTTGTACCGTTAGCCGCTAGCGTTAGCCTGTGACTTGGCTACCAGAAGAAAGCACTGAAAGCATCCTCTTCTGAAATCGTGAGAACCAGGGAGGACAGCGGGTGAAAGCCCGTCTGGAACCCGCCAAGAGTTTACTTAATGTCGCGTGAAAGTTTGGCGAAGCTCCCTTAAGCCTGTCTCCATCACGTTTGCTTGTAGCGTTAGCCTACTGGTCTTCTGTTTGTTTGGTTTCCTGAAAACCACGTGACTCCATACATAAGCGCACTGACTGCTTTCTTAAAGGGGAATGAACATAGCCGAACAACACAGAGTCAAAGCGGGATGAAAAGACTATATTTTCTTGTTTTATTAAATTACCGAGTTTACCGACATGGTCAAAATTACGTTGGTCATCATGAAAAATTACGGTAACGGTAAATTTTCGGTTTACCACCCTGCACTATTACGTCGCCAGCGTAGGAATGGAATGCGTTCGTAACCCGGGGACTACATGTATTTTGATGGGAAAATCCAACTCAACATACGACATTTTCAACATACAAACCAGGTCCTGTATGGATTTAAATTTGTATGTAAAGGTACCACTGTAATACAAAACAAAAAACCTGAAAGTACTGGTTACTTTTGTCTCGCTGCCTTCATACATCTGGTAGAAATGTTGATGAAGATTTATAGTAGAGATGTCGGCATCCTGATCGATCGGGTCCGATCACGTCATTTTCAAAGTATCGGAATCGGCAAAAAAATATCGGCCATGCCTTTTTTTAATATATATATATATATATATATATATATATATATATATATATATATATATATATATATCTTTTAATTAAATCATTTTCTAATTGTATTTAACGTTACAGAGATATGTTACACTCATCCAGAGTCTTTAGTTTAGGCTTAAGTTAGGGTTATCAAATTTATCCCGATAACGGCGGTAATTAATTTTTAAAAAAATGTAGCACGTTAAAATATTTAACGCAATTAATGCATGCGCTGCACGACCCACTCACACATTGTCGCGCTCAATCTGTAATGGCACCATTTTACCTATATAGAGAGCTAAAGCGCAGCGTAAAATGAGTAGAGTGAATTTTGGCAGTCTTTGGAGCCTTTTTTTAATTGGCTAAAGCCTTACAATCCCTCTTCCCACATGGGAAGCAATGTGGGGAAGCAAGGTAGCAATTGATCTTTTTCTTAACACCTTATGTTATTTCCCAACGCAGAGAAGATATATCAATTGGTAGCACTACGCACAGTCATGGTTCCACTTCCCATCATGCATTTGGGCATGGCTACAGTATAATTTACTGAAAGCTCAACAAATACACTAGATGGCAATATATAGTCACAATATACAAAGACATAAAACATACATATATATCTATCCGTGGATCCCTCTCACAGAAAGAATGTTAATAATGTAAATGCCATCTTGAGGATTTATTGTCATAATAAACAAGTACTGTATGTTGAATGTATATATTCGTCCGAGTTTTATTCATTTTTTTCTTAATGCGTTGCCAAAATGTATATGATCGGGAAAAATTATCGGGAATGATTGGAATTGAATCGGGAGCAAAAAAAGCAATCAGATCGGGAAATATCGGGATGGGCAGATAATCAAACTAAAACGATCGGGAGCAAAAAAAAAAACATGATCGGAACAACCCTAATTTATAGGGAACAGATTTTGCCAGTTTTGATCTTAGAGTCAAACATCTCAGTGCTAATATTCTGAAAGCATCCTCAGAATTAACCCGCCAAGACTTTCTTTAATGGCGGGATTATTGGCGTGATGACCTCCAGGCTAGGAGTTATATTGGTTGTGAGCCCAAGTTGACCTCTGTATTTATGAGCGCTGCGGTGGCTTTACAATGGAGACAAGCAGATGTCAGTATTAGTATTAGTAAGAATGGACTGTGTGCTTTGGATTGGAGAGGTCAGCATTCACTGGGAGGGCGTGCGGGCTTTTATATTGGGCTAAGAAGCCGAGATCAATAGTTGGTCATAAGGAGTGTTTGCAGGGATCCATCGAGAGGCAGCGGCCTTGCGGTGCGGGGGTCGCGGGGTGATCAATGGCAAGCACTATCTCACTAATTGATCGTGTT
This sequence comes from Corythoichthys intestinalis, assembly GCF_030265065.1. Classification (NCBI taxonomy): domain Eukaryota; kingdom Metazoa; phylum Chordata; class Actinopteri; order Syngnathiformes; family Syngnathidae; genus Corythoichthys; species Corythoichthys intestinalis. The sequence continues at coordinate 61,135,514 of NC_080397.1, read as the reverse complement.
TCTAAGAGCGCTCTTTTTTAACAAGCCGGCACTCCGAGAAAAGAAGAATAATCAATAGGAATTTTCCAATGCTGTCAATATTCTTGTACCCTCCCCCAGATTTAAAACCAGCTCACTACAGCGCATTCAAATCATAGAATTTAAACATTGGACTTAAAAAAAAAAAGTCAAACAATACATAACATTTAATGTTTTCTTTCATTTTTGCTTCCCTCGTTGGGTAGTCATTATGTGCGTCACGGTTTGTCTTCAGATGCTCGACGGCGAGTGGAATCCATTAGTCTTAATCTTGGTTTGTGGGTTGTTATTGATCCATTTGTTGTCTTCTAGTTCTAGTCATGTACATGCACCAGCATGCAGGTTTTCAACTAGTCCGGTGCGCTTTTTCCACACAATTCCTTTTCTTTGACAGAATACACTGATGGAATGTTTATTAACGCTGATATTGTTTGGAAAATCACTATGTATGGCCACCGTATAAACGTAAATCTCCTTGGCTGGTGCAGTAAATCTGTAGCCAACATTTGTTTGAATGGATTAACTCTGTCTGGGCACTTTGACAAAAAACTATTCAGATATCACTTATTGTTATATGTAAATGTCTCGCGGTGTCTCGCAGACCATCTGTTTCAATGGTCATGGCTCCACCTGCTTGAGCACGGCTGACTTAAACCAATTTAAAAAACAAACTACACATGATGATGAGCGTCGGTTCTGTTTTCTAAGCAGGCAGGACGGTGTACGCCTGGTCTCAAAACAGTAGGGGACGCAGATTTCTGAACGCTTGCTTGGAGCTCAAAGGAAAATATGAAAAATTCTTTGAGAAAGAACATTAAACTTTCATCTACAGGATAAATAAAGCAACTGTGTTGGAGTTCACATTCCTGCCATTTCGGAGATGTGTACTGGAGTACCAAAAGGCCTTGTTGGGTCATCATAGTACAAGCACTACAGTCCCTGACAAAAGTCTTGTCGCTTATCCATTTTGTAGAAACAATTGCTGATAACCTGACTTTTAATTTTTCAATTGGTTTCAGAAATGGCTCATATGAAAGCTAAGACCCTCCCAAATGAGGTTGAATGTACAAAAATATTTGTTTCACTGAAAAAAGATTTATGTTTTAATGAAGACATAAAGGTCAAATTTTGGCAAGACATCAAGTTTTGTCACCTACAGAAAGTAGCGTGAAAATTGAACAAAAAATATACTTCAAATACAAAAATGTTACATAACATAAGCGAATTAAGTAGTGGTGCTGTGAGATTCAAATTTAATATTTTGTATGACTTCCATGGGCTTAAAGGGCTGCATCCATGCGGTTCGGTTCAGAAATGCCTTGTTGCTGCCAGAGGTCAGAGGAGAATGGCCAGACTGGTTCGAGCTGATAGAAAGGCAACAGTCACTCAAATAACCACCCGTTACAACCAAGGTAGGCAGAAGAGCATCTCTGAACGCACAGTACGTCGAACTTTGAGGCAGATGGGCTACAGTGGCAGAAGACCACGCCGGGTGCCACTCCTTTCAGCTAACAACAGGAAACTGAGGCTACAATTTGCACAAGCTCATCGAAATTGGACAATAGAAAATTGGAAAAACGTTGCCTAGTCTGATGAGTCTCGATTTCTGCCGCGACATTTGGATGGTAGGGTCAGAATTTGGCGTCAACAACATGAAAGCATGGATCCATCCTGCCTTGTATCAACGGTTCAGGCTGGTGGTGGCGGTGTAATGGTGTGGGGAATATTTTCTTGGCACTCTTTGGGCCCCTTGGTACCAATTGAGCATCGTTGGAACGCCACAGCCTACCTGAGTATTGTTGCTGACCATGTCCATCCCTTTATGACCACAATGTACCCAAACTTCTAATGGCTACTTTCAGCAGGATAATGCACAATGTCATAAAGCTGGAATCATCTCAGACTGGTTTCTTGAACAGGACAATGAGTTCACTGTACTCAAATGGCCTCCACAGTCACCATATCTCAATCCATAGAGCTGGATGTGCAGCCGACAAATCTGCACCAACTGTGTGATGCCATCATGTCAATATGGACCAAACTCTCTGAGGAATGCTTCCAGCACCTTTTTGAATCTATGCCACGAAGACTTGAGCCAGTTCTGAAGGCAAAAGGGGGTCCAACCCCGTTACTAGCATGGTGTACCTAATAAAGTGGCCGGTGAGTGTATATCACAAGGGGATAAGTACTGTATGGTTATGTTTTAATAATTGTTATTCAGACACAAGCTTTTTGAAAGTGTGAGCTACTTGATGCAGAGTAATACTCTTAGTTTCATTCACAGTCCTGAAATAACAGTTACCCAAGTTACTTGGACGCAAATGTCTTCTGACTAATGTTCTGTATTCGCATTATCTGGACGCATGCACCACAATGCCCCGAAGAGTTCAACAGGAGCAGCACATTGCAAGCCGCACACACAACAGGTGTAGTATGGGGCCAATTAAGGTTGGGTTGTTAATCCTGTGATAAAAAAAAATGGCGGCGACATAAACGTGTTAACTTTGACAGCCTTAATTAGCAGTCAGGACCCCTGCCTGGACTTTACAGTCTAATGCCTCGAATGAAGAGGAATCAGGTACTTGATATTTCTTCAATTAATTCACAATTTACACACTTATCACTAGAATTTCCTTGGCACGTTGCATTTTAATGTGATGACAGAGTTTAAAAGGGGGATGTGTACTGCTGTGCATGTTCCTCTATGCCAGTACTTCTCAAATAGTGGGGCGGCCCCCCCTAGGGGGGCGCAGAGCATTGCCAGAGGTGGCGCATGTGACCTCGGGGAAGATACTTTTTTGCCATACTAGAATAATGTATCATTTTCAAAGTGTGCGCAGTATTTTTGAACAAAACGAGCACACAGCAACGAGCCCTGGAGATATGCGGGCTAAGACGAGGAAATATGACTAAGCGTATGTAGCGTTTGGCTTTGACTTTTAATACAGTGGGATATGAGAAAAGACCAGTCTGTGTCTAAAAATGTTTGCAACGGACAGCAGGAAGCCACATCAAATAAGATGCCACTTATAAACATTAGACCCCACTCACATTGATGAGCCACTTGATTTTTTTTCATCTAAAACGTGTCGAATATTGCCAACAATCGTCCCGCTTTGTTTCGCAGTATTACATCAGTAAACCAGCGAGCACGGTTAGCATCATATAAGGTGGCATACCAAGTTGCTCAGTGCAAAATAGCAAAAATAAAAACTGTCCCACTGTCCAATGCCCTGTTGTTTTTGTTCGATTAATTTTTGTTTTTAACGTTTGAATGGTTGTTTGAATGTATTATTTATTGCTTGATTTTATTCAAATTTATTTTTCACTATTAAATGGTCAAAATATCTACCGTGAATGTATTTTTACAGATTGGATGTTTTTTTTTTTTTTATTCAGGTAATGTGATGCACTTTAAGTCTTTTCTCTACTTTATTGTAAGTTGAGCTATATATTGTTTCTTTAATATTAAAAAGGGAAAAATATTATGCAGAGGTATACTTATATAAATAATTTAGTATAGGCAAATGATACAATTTACAGTGGCGGCAGAGAGTCGTGTGGGGGGGGGGCGCGAAACGTTTACGTCTTCCTGGGTTGGGGCGTAACAGAAAATAATTGAGAAGCACTGCTCTATGCGGAGTAACATTTATGTAAAACTTCAGGACGAACTGACAGGAAGACAACTAAATTTTCTAAAATTTAACTCGAGGTCGAAAATGAAAGATGATTATGATGATAGTTCTATAATAATGCCCAACGAGGAAAGGTTAGCTGCAAATTTAGACCTTGGAGTCCAGAAAGGAATCTTTGGTGTCTTCAAATAGGTCATATACTGTATTCTTGCCTTGTAGCCATATTTAGGGCCCGAGCACCAACTGGTGCGAGAGCCCTATCGTAATGCACCCCTTGAATTTTTTAAAAAGGCCTCTCCTTTGATGTTTTTCAATGTAGAGCGATGAAATTTGGGAAGTCGTTACGTTGTGCAAAACTGCTCCAAAAAGTCTCTGCACCCATATTCCAAACCCAACAGGAAATTGGGTATTTTGGATTTAATGTTAAAAAACATGCAATTTAAGTCGATAAACAGCATGCCTGTCTCAGACCAAGGCATAGGCAGTTTGTTAGATTTCCCTCAGAATTGCTGAGACTGTTCATGAGACATATGAGATGTTAAGTTATCAAAATGGTGAGTTTTCATTCACGGGCCTGACCTCGTCGGGGTACCAAAGTCGGGCATTTTTTTTTTTTGGCAACGTGCAAAATTCAGTAAATGACTAATAACTTCCTGATCCAAGGTGCAATCTTTTTCATATCTGGCATGCATGTGAGATACCCGAACCCGAACACAACTGCACTGAAATATTACTCATTAGGCATGGCGCTCCCAGTTGGAACAGGAAACGTTTTTTTTTAACGAGAAAGGCTTCTCCTCCTCGGGAAACAAATAAATTCACCTCAAACCTCATTAAAATATGAAAACCTATAAATGTTTGGGTGGTTTTAGTTAAAGCAGACACTGTTTTTTTCATCTGTGTGATTTTGACAAAGATCAGCTCACTTTGATGGTGATTTAATGCAGAAATTTGAGACATTCCAAAAGGTTCAGACACTTTTTCATACCACTGTATCTTTGGCAACACCCATGAAGACAATAGTATTGTTTTAGTAGTACTGGATTAGTATATTCCTAACCATGAATGTACAGTCCACTTTATTTGCATTTTGTGAATTTGAGTTTTTTTTTTGTTTTTTACAACGGAAGGAGTTCTTGCTGATGCTAGCAAACTGATACTTGAGGTTCACATCCTATTGAAATCGCAGCTGCTTCTGGATGCCAAACTGGTGAATGTGACCTGTTTACGAGCTTCATTTTACAGCTTTTCGGAACACGGCTATAATGGCTTCATAGTCAATCAAGAGATTCATACTCTGTTGAATTTATGTCTTCTGTATTTCTGGCATCTCAGTCATTCGTTGTATTACTCACTGGAGAGTTTGAAAATAGTTCGTGGAAAAAGTATTTATACCTCCACTATGGAGGTCTTGTTTTTACCATTATTAATGTTTGTATTTTTCTGCTGGTAGGATTACATAACGCTGTGCCGATTCTAACCAAACATGGTGCTTGTAGTATGAGTCCTGATTTGATAAAAACTGGGAATAACCTGTTGTTCAATTGGCCTAAGTGCAAGTTTTTAGTCATATCTTCGTAATTGTCTTTACAGGAGTCTTCTCTTACTTGGCTTTCACTGTCAATATATTTCTATGCACATATAAAGTCAGGTCCAGCGGTCCCTCCGGTCCATTGTCACGGTCTCTCCCTGGTGGTCGAACCGTGGACACTCCCTTCACACCCCCTGTCAGTAAGTCCATCAGACAAGGGTCGGTGTGTTGGGTGGGTGGAAGTGCAGCCCGGCGACAGGGCCCTGAGGCTCCAGTGCACACCACCTCACTCACACAGACTGGACCACTGAGCAGCTGGCATAGGACCATGGGATGCCTCCTCCCTGGGGGGCGACGCAAAGGGAAAAGGGAGACAAAGACAGACAGGGAGAGACCATGCATAGTCCACAAAAATCACTTTTTTTTGACAGGTACTGCCTGAGAGCCTCGGTCAGAGTCAGACTGCTCAAAGTTTGCGGACCTTTATGTCATACTCAAACTAGAGCACAGGGGAGGTTTGATGATTGATATATTGGAACGAGTGAAGCTTTTCAGTTGAGTTTCTGTTTGGTTACATGGTGATGCCACTTCTTTGTTTTCTTTGTCTACAAACGGACACTTTGTAGTCACAAAGGGTCTACCATCAGTTAATGTGGAGGAACAGAAGTAGCACTTTGAATTGATGTGTCAAATGTTTTACATAAATACAACAACAATGTCAAAATGATCCTTGGCGTAAAGCTTAGTTTGTTAGAGTTAAAGATGCCCCGATCGGGTCCGATCAAGTCATTTTCAAAGTATCGGAATCGGCAAAAAAAATATTGGACATGCCTTTTTATAATTTATACTGTATCTATATATTTTTAATTAAATCGTTTTCTAATTGTATTTAACGTTACAGACAAAATGTCTCACACTCATCCAGAGTCTTTAGTTTTGGCTTAAAGTAGGGCTATCAAATTTATCGCATTAACGGCGGTAATTAAATTTTTTAAAATTAATCATGTTAAAATATTTAACGCAATTGAAGCATGCGCTGCACGACCCACTCACGCATTGTCGCGTTCAATCTATAATGGGGCCGATTTACCTATATACTGTACAGAGCTAAAAGGCAGCGTAAATTGAATAGAGTGAATTTTGCCAGTCTTTGGAGCCATTTTTAAAATCCCTCTCTCAACAATTAGAAATATCGTGGGAAAGGATTTTGGGGAAGAAAGGTAGTAGTTGATCTTTTTCTTTCCACCCTATGTTAATTCCCAACGCAGAGAAGATATATCAATTGGTGCCACTACGCACAGTCATGGTTGAACTTCCCATCATGCATTTGGGCAGAACAGTTAAATGGTTGCAGTATCATTTACTGAAAGCTCGACAAATACACTAGATGGCAATATTTAGTCACAATATACAAAGTCACATGTATCCTTTAAGAATTACAAGTCTTTCTATCCGTGGATCCCTCTCAAAGAAAGAATGTTAATAATGTAAATGCCATCTTGAGGATTTATTGTCATAATAAACAAATACAGTACTTATGTACTGTATGTTGAATGTATATATTCGTCCGAGTTTTAGTCATTTTTTTCTTAATGCATTGCCAAAATGAATATGATCAGGAAAAATTATCGAGAATGATTGGAATTGAATCGGGAGCAAAAAAACAAAAACAAAAAACAAACGGATCGGGAAATATCGGGATCGGCAGATACTCAAACTAAAACGATCGGGATCGGATCGGGAGCAAAAAAAACATGATCGGAACAACCCTAGTTAGAGTGGATCAGTGCCGGAAAGTGTGTAACATATAATTGTATTGGGAAATAGGCACTAGAGGAACTATTAAATTAATTCATTGTAATTGACAGCCAGAAAGGTCGAATTTAAATCGGTACTTGGATATTTGTGTCGAAAAGAAAGTATATTACAGGACAATTTTGATTAAACTCCAGTACAGTGGTACCTCTACTTACGAAATTAATTGGTTCTGGAAGTAGTTTCTTAACTTGAAAATTCTGTAAGTAGAGAAGCGTTTTCCGTGTAAATGCACTAATCCGTCCCAAGACCCCCAAAATTCAGACATAAATGCATAAAAATGCATCAAAACATGTAAAAAATACATGTTACAATTACATTATTGCACAATAAACATAAGCTCTGAGTTGTGCAAATGTAAAAAAAAAAACAACAAAAAAAACAAGATTATAGTTAAGAATATACGTAAGTTACCGTAATTTCCCGAATATAAGGCGCACCCATGTATAATGCGCACCCCATATTTACTTGTAAAATCTAGGGGAAATTATTGTACCCGTTTATAACACGCACCCTAACTTTAGCACCAATAAATAGAAGAATACAAGAAAACAGAGCTCGTGTACAGATACAGAGATGGCATTTTACTGACTGGTGAAACACAGCACCAGCAAAGCACATTGGTAGTTCAAAACATTACCGTAAACTGACAATATGTACGGTAATAATATGATCTGACAACTTCTTCAACTTACCAGAATCCATGAGAAAACAAAACGGATATGACTTTTCTTTTAAAGGCTGCTCGTTTCATCTTGATGAATAAATGTTTCTTCCACGGATTGATACAGTAAAATAAAAGTGAGGATTTACGCCGGAAATCGGAAAGAGCGCACCGCTGTAGAGTAGACTGTAACAATAGGAACTATTGTTATTTGGGTTTGAGTTTCCCGAGGGACAGATATAGTTGACGGACACAGGAAGTCTGTGTGCTAACGTTTGTTATGGTCCGAGTTGCGGAGCTGCAATAAACGTTGACTCAAATGAGTTCAAGAAACTAAATTCTGTGCTTTATGAAGAGTGGAAAAAAGCAGAATCTAACACAGACGAAATCATTCGACCGATCAGAGTGAAGTATTACCGAAACAAAATGGTGACGTCACGTACCGTAATTTATTTATTTATTTATTTATTTTCCCTTCAGGCATGACAAATAAAAAAAAAAAAATCGGTTTATATATATATATATGTAACATATATATATATATTTCTGTCTCCATCCATGTACCCGTTTATAATGCGCACCATGATTTTACAAGTTGATTTTGGGAGAAAAAAGTGCGCATTATATTCGGGCAATTACAGTAGTACCCTCATGTAAAACTGTTAGAACACGAAGGGCGAATGAAGAGGACACTGGGATACACACATACACATACAATCTGTTATGGCAGCATATAGACGTATTGTTCTATCAAACATAACAGTTGTTTTCGCTTAAAATACAGCAGTTTTATATTAAGGAGTGCAAGAGCAGACCCTGCTTTTTCAGTCTTGTCTGTGTTTTCCACCATATATTTTTTCCAAATTAACAATTCTCCTAAACAAGGCCATGATAGGGAATATGTTCCCTTTCTGAATCTTTTGTGGTCATCGTCAATGCTCCTGAGGTCATGTTTCCTCTTGTCACTGCTGTTTTTGTCCTCCTTTTTTACATCGTGTCATCATGGTTGAAAAACAAAACAATCTTATTTTGACATATGTTGAAATTCGCCCCCCCGGCCCAGACGCACCCGGGAACAGCACCAGCCAAAACAAGTGCCGCTCGGCTGACGCTGCCTCGCGTGCGCCCGCCGGGAACGCCGAACCTCGCGCGTTCTCTTCTCGTTTCAAAAGCTAGAAGAACACTCACTGAAAACAGGTTGACAATTTATTCGTCGACAATGGAGGGACAATTCTGGATCCAAAACAAGGCTACATGTTTCCGAGCAGCAAAAAATCTGTGTTATCTCAGTGTCCAGTCTTTTTAAAGTCTTTGCTGAAGCGGGCCGTGTCGAAGGCGTGTCTGGGCGTTGCATTTGGGTCTTCCCCTCTGTGGCCGGTTTTGGGCGGCTTAGGTTCGTGCGCGGATTGGGATGCCCGCTATCAACTTTGCTGTCCGGGCTGGCTGTACTTGTTTTAGGACAGAGCGCTTTGTCCTTGGAGTTTGCTGGGAGAGCTGATTGCAAGAGTTGGTGCGTCAATCTTGTGATAAGACGGCATTGTGTATCTCTTCTATTTCTTCTCATTAAACTATGGTGTGCTATTTATTTTATATTAGTGTAGTCCTACCGTAAATATGAAAATGATACTATTTCCTGATTAATTATATTACGTGTGTTAGCGTAATGCAAAGAGTTAGACGGTGCCTACGAGAACCTGTACCATATGTATGTGTTAGACTATATATGTGTTAGACTAATGCAAACAATTATATGGTGTGTGCGATGACAATATCTTTTCCCCTTCACATAGGACGACTACGAGAACACAGATGTTTTGAAATACATGGCGTAAAAGTAAATAGTGGTGATGATGTGTAAATATCGCACGAAGTGTGTGCTGCTTCCAGAGTAGCTGGAGCAGGCGCTCCCATTTATCTGACTCCTAATAGGGTTCACCTTTGCTTGAACAGTGGTGCGGAGATTAACTCGGGGTGCTGAGAGGATCAGAAGAGGGCAGATTAGCATGATTTAGAGGCCACTTCAGATCACAAGCAAGTGAGCGCTCTTGTTATGCCGGTGGATGTGACTTTCCCCTTTTTGCCTTACAGGCAAGATTCTCAGCTTCGCCCTTTATTTCGGAAGCGGATCTTGTCATACTCGTAATCGGGATCGTGTGTGTGTGTTATGGAGAGTCATAGGCCAAGCTGTGGTATTTAGGAACAAGGGCTGTTTTCTTTAGTTGGATACTCGTGTTGTTGGAGTGTGTGTATCATGGAGCCTGGTCATCCTCCTGAGTAAAGGTCTTAAATTTCACTAATGACTTAACAATGCCCCCTGGTGCTATGCAGAGCCGACAAGCCTCCCGAGTTTGTTTGTCTGTTTAGCTGCAATCTGGACAGACTAAATCACGCAGGAGTTGGATTTCACATTTTTAAAAGAAAACATTCAGGAATGCTAATATTTACACTTTAATAGACCTAAAACAGTTGGACCCTCAGGATTTCAGTTGGCTAATGACAGAGGAGATTGTTATTGTGTGTTAAAATAAGGATTTTTAGAATACAAACTTGTTTTCGTTTGGGTTTAATTGACAAAATGAAGTGAATTTATAAGTTCCTGAAAAAAAAAATTAATAAGAAGACCTGATTTTAATTAGTACGTTCTCATACACTCACTCTACAATTTTATTATGTCTATCATAAGTGTTGGGAAAGTTCATTTTCTACATGAACTAGTTCAAATTGCAGTTCACAATTTTTAAAATGGACTGTTCAGTTCATAGTTCATTCATTTAAAAATATTAACCAAAGTTCATGGTTTAAAAAATGAACTTTTGTAGTTCTTTCTTCCCAATAATTGCTACAAGCTATCATAGACTGTTGAGATCACAACCACCAACAGTAATTATTTTTAGGGCTGTCAAATGATTAAAATTTTTAATCGAGTTAATTACAGCTTAAAAATTAATTAATCGTAATTAATCGCAATTAATCTTAATTCAAACCATCTATTAAATATGCCATATTTTTCTGTAAATTATTGTTGGAATGGAAAGATAAAACACAAGATGGATATATACATTCAACATACGGTACAAAAGTACTGTATTTGTTTATTATAACAATAAATCAACAAGATGGCATTAACATTATTAACATTCTGTTAAAGCGATACATGGATTGAAAGACTTGTAGTTCTTAAAAGAAAAATGTTACTACAAGTTATATAATTTTTATATTAAAACCCCTCTTAATGTTTTCGTTTTAATAAAATTTGTAAAATTTTCAATCAAAAAATAAACTAGTAGCCCGCCATTGTTGATGTCAGTAATTACTTACACAATGCTCATGGATGCTGAAGCCTATAAAATCAGTCGCACCCAAGCGCCAGCAGAGGGCGGCAAAACTCCATAAAACACAGCAAGTGAGTGTTTCACTGTGTACTGTCATTTAAATCTGAGCGGGGGATCTGCGTTAATTGTGTCAAATATTTTAACGTGATTAATTTAAAAAATTAATTAACGCCCGTTAACGCGATAATTTTGACAGCCCTAATTATTTTATCCACTTAAACACTGAAACTGTGTCAGATTCATCTTCATATTAAATTTCAAATCTGCGTCGGTACTGAGCTTATTGTAAAACTCCTTAAAAGTTGGCTCGTGGCTAGTGTTCTGTCAGATTTTGTACCCCATCAGAAATTGCAACTTTGCAGTTATGCACATGAGTGTAATTAACAAACGTAACGTTACAAACGACCGCGAATGCAGCGATTCCAAAGTAAACACCAACAACATTCTATCAATAAAGGAATTACGTACTTATGTTTAGCGTCTTTGTGTGGCGTTGAAAAGCGCTCTAGAAATAAAATGTATTATGATTAGTGCTGTCAAATTTATCGCGTTAACGGGCGGTAATTAATTTTTAAAATTAATCACGTTAAAATATTTAACGCATTCGCAAAATGACCCGCTCGTGCATGCCTCAAACAGATTACAAAGACGCCGTTTTTTTTCCACATTGAGAGCTAAAATGCAAAGAAAGGCGAGTGGACACAGGCGTTCATTGGACCACGCCAATAATTGGCAACTCCTTCACAACAAACATCATTTAGTGAAAGCACAACAAAAATAATATTCCTATCTCTCTCTCTCTCTCTCTCTCTCTCTCTCTCTCAAAAAAAAAAAAAAATAAAGTTCACAAAAAGAAAAGCACTTCAATCTGTATTAATGAGGCCCTATTCTCACACAGTTAAACAACAATGCAAAGAACTGGCATTCCCAATGAAAATAGCCATGCAAAATACTAGAGCTGTCAAAATTATTGTGTTAACGGGTGGTAATTAATTTGTTAAATTAATCACGTTAAAATATTTGACGCAGTTAACGCACATGCCCCGCTTAAACAGATTAAAATGACAGCACCGTTTCATGTCCATTTGTTGTTGTTTTTTGGTGTTTTGTCACCCTCTGCTGGCGCTTGGGTGCGACTGATTTTATGGGTTTCAGCACCATGGGCATTGTGTAATTATTGACATCAACAATGGCGAGCTACTAGCTTTTTTTGTTTTGTTTGAAAACTTTACAAATTTTATTAAAACGAAAACATTAAGAGGGGTTTTAATATAAAATTTCTATAACTTGTACTAACGTTTATCTTTTAAGAACTACAAGTCTTTCTATCCATGGATCGCTTTAACACAATGTTAATAATGTTAATGCCATCTTGTTGATTTATTGTTATAATAAACTAATACAGTACTTATGTACAGTATGTTGAATGTATGGTCTTGAATGTCTTGTGTCTTATCTTTCAATTCCAACAATTTACAGAAAAATATAGCATATTTTATAGATGGTTTGAATTGCGACTAATTACGATTAATTTTTAAGCTGTGATTAAATCGATAAAATTTTTTAATCGTTTGACAGCCCAAAATAAATATAATAATAATAACGCTATTAATTCAATAGAAAATAACCAAATAACACTCTCTGGGTTCTTCACAGAAAAAAGCCAGGAAATAAATAACATTATTGGGAAAAAAAAAAAATTTGTTCAGGGGGCCGGACCAAATGTGGAGGCGGGCCGTATTCGGCCCGCGGGCCGTAATTTGGGAACCCGATTTAGTGTATCAATTAATTAGGTTTATATTGGTGAGAAATGTAGCCCTGACCCCCGTTCAGTAATCTGGTCATATTAATGTCCAGATCCAAGCAAAACGTGTACATACAGGTTATGCTGTTATATCGTCCCTACCAATGTTGAGACCAAACCTACGCCCTTGCCCGTAGTATTATATCTAGAGTAGACAGGGATATTGGTGAGTTAAGCAGGGGCACAGAATTAATTCGGCCAGAAAGCGGTCGTTATTAAATTATTATTTCTGTGCGGCCCGGTAGCAAATGCGCTACGGACAAGTACCCGTCCGCGGCCCGGCAGATGGGGACCCCTGCGTTAAACGAATTGCACCTAAGTTTCCTTTGGTCTACTCTCCACCTGAACCCTATACCTGATAAAACTGTTGGGAGTTTTGCTGGTTTTGTTTTAAGAATCAAAGGTCAGAGATCTAAACGACTTTGGCATTCTCGAAACGGCGTCCCTCCAAATTCACCCCTGCAATTGTCCGACCCACCTCTAAACTTGAGAACTGTGACAAAAGACAACATTTAAAGCACTAGGCCTGATTTATTGAGCTTAGTGGTGTTGTAAAACTTTCATGTGTAAGCTAAGAGGGAAAAGAACTCTACAGGAGGGAATTTGGGGACCGAGAGTCAAAAAGGCTAGGTCCATACCGCAGGTCTTAATGCACAATTCTTATTTTTTGTCATATCCGTTTCAGACTGTCTTTGTTCATTGAGCCTGTTCAAGTATCACGCATGTGCACTAATTCGCAGTCCGAGATGTGCAAGAGATATATATGCTATACAGCGTGGAGAGAATCTTCTTGATTGCCTTACCCAGCCTCTGCAGGCATCTGCTGCGATGTCACTGAATGCTGCATTCATGGCATCCAGGAGAGTCATCTGGTTGTGAAGATGGTGATCATACGCTTGCCATCTCCATGTGGAGAAAAATTCTTCTATGGGATTGAGGAACGGGGAGTATATTGGTAGGAAGTTCATTACCATTCTGTTGTGGGTTGCAAACCATTCCCTGATGATGTTGACGTGGTGGAAACTCACATTGTCCCAAACTATTACAAACATGACAACATGTTCATCCATTTTGCATGTAAAGGCTTATGCAATGAAGTAATGACTAGATTTTGTGGTTGGTGAGACTATTCAGGAGAGATCCATGATAATCCATTATGACCATCATGGCAGATGCAACTGATAATGTAGGAAACAGCAGAGAATTGTACAAAATCATTTGCATGGATGCACAGAAACATCTGCAACCTGCTCAAAGGAATGAGAAACTGCATTTTTGATGTGCACTAGTGATGCGATGTTGTGAGGAATGAACAAGTAGTTTTGAGAATTGCAAGTCTAATCTGAGAAACGTACCAAAGCAATTGAGAAAAACTGTAGGACCTGCGGTATGAACTTAGCCAAAGAGGTACTCGAGTGGTTCGCCAAGCAACTTCATCATCTTACTTGCTGGTAATGTGCTTCTAATTTGACTCGAATTCAAACGGAAGTCTCTCAAGCTTAACCGAAAGAGTGTCGTCACGTGGGACAATGGTCAGCCTGCCAAACAGATGGATATGAAAAGATATTCAGAGTTTGCAGAACATGAATTCACAACCAGGACAGGGAATAGAAGTCCCATCAGTGGCCTGACCTCTCCCAGAATGTTTGCTTCCTCCTAAGGGACGAGGATTCAAAATATACTCTCATAACTGTCAAATGGTGACACAGAGCCTCCTTTACAGCTGAGCAGATTCGAACACGCCACAAGGTCTTGCGCAATACGCTCACGCTAATCAGACTTGTTCAATATCAATCAGCTACTAATCAGTTTTACTGCCGCCACGTGTAAATCAAACCCTGACCCAAACATTTCTCCGAGAGGACGCGCGACTCCGGGATGAAGAAGAGAGGAAAGAGAAGAGGAGAAGCGGCAGAAGAAGAGATGTCTTCTTAATTAGCCAGTAATGATAAGATCTGACAAACAACATCTGTTTCCTGAAAGCGAGAGAAGGAGGGGTGGGCGAGGATGGGAAACCTGTGAAGTCTCCACAACAGGGACCTGCTTGTAAGAAAGCGAGGGAGGGAATGCCGTGTAGCGTGACACAATAGAGAATGAGGGGGAAGACAGACAGACAGGGAAGAGAAATCTGACAGGGTCTAAAAAGCCAGGATGACTTTGACAGACAGAAGAGAGGAAAACAGATCAAAATGAGAGTAAAGACGAGGAGGTGTGCTGGATAATGGCCCGGCAGGGAGGGAGGCAAGGAGGAACGTGTGAAGAGACAGGAATGGAATCGCTCAGAGGTCCAAGGTGCTGTAATTTACTGTCCGTGGCTAATACGCAGCAAATGTGCAAAGTCCAGGACGAGGAGAGGAAAAGAGTAGGCCGGGGCCGGTGGGGCACGCTGGGTGTTATTGGGGGGTGCACGCAAACTTTAGGGCTCACAGCATGCCTGCTGCGAGCCTGTCAGCAGTCACATGCACCCCTGCCCTCAGTACTGACAGATTCATCAGGGCCGTGGCAACACATGCACACAGCCAAAAGTTTATTGTGACATTGAAATAGTTAAATACCGACTCCTATTTTGCTTCTCCTCCTTGAAGAAGGCTACACAACATCTGTTGCGTGACTGATGAAACACAAAGGAGATCATTGCAGCTCAAAAATAATCATTTTAGGTTTCAGTACTGCAATGTCGTTTGTCCCGCAGAATGACAGTGTGACACATTAGGCAAGAAACAAGTCACTACGGCAAAGTCACATCAGAGTTCTAGATTGGAATACAACTTTAGGGCACACACACAGCTCTGTAGCAGCTCTACACCCTCGGCAGGGTCCTCAAGGGTGCATGGGAGTTTGCCCAACGAGTCTACATGTGTTTTGTGGATCTGGCACCTGTGGGGGGTGCTCCGGGAGTACGGGGTACCGAGCCCCTTGGTAAGGGCTGTTCGGTCCCTGTACGGCTGGTGTCAGAGTTTGGTCTGCATTGCCGGCAGTAAGTCGAATTCGAGGGTTGGATCCACCAAGGCTGTCCTTTGTCACCGATTCTGTTCATAATTTTCATGGACAAGATTTCTAGGCGCAGCCGAAGCATTGAGAGAGTCCGGTTTGATGACCTCAGCATTGCATCCCTGCTTTTTGCAGATGATGTGGTGCTGTTGGCTTCATCCAACTCTCACTGAAGTGGTTTGCTGCCGAGTGTGAAGCTGTCGGGATGAAGATCAGCACCTCCAAATCAGAGACCATGGTCCTTAGTCGGAAAAGGGTGGAGTGCCCTCTCCGGGTCGGGGATGAGATACTGCCCCAAGTGGAAGAGTTCAAGTATCTTGGGGTCTTGTTCACGAGTGAGGGTTGGAGGGAGCGGGAGATCGACTGGCAGATCGGTGAAGCGTCTGCTGTAATGCAGACTCTGCACTGGTCTGTAGTGGTGAAGAAGGAGCCGAGTCGAAAGGCAAAGCTCTCGATTTACAAGTCGATCTACGTTCCTACTCTTACCTATGGTCACGAGTTGTGGGTCGTGACCGAAAGAATAAGATCCCGGGTACAATCGGCCCAAATGAGTTCCTCCGCAGGGTGTCCAGGCTCTCTCTTAGAGATAGGGTGAGAAGCTCGGTCATCCGCGAGGGACTTCAGCCGCTAGGAGCCAGCTGAGGTGCCTCCGGCATCTGGTTCGGATGCCTCTTGGACGCCTCCCTGGAGAGGTGTTCCGGACATGTCCCACCGGCGGGAGGCCCCGGGGACGACCCAGGACACACTGGAAAGACTATGTCTCTCGGCTGGCCTGGGAACGCCTTGGGATCCCGCCGGAGTAGCTGGTTGAAGTGGCTGGGGAGAGGGAAGTCTGGGCTTCCCTGTTAAAGCTGCTGCCCCCGCAACCAGACTCTGGAGCAATTGGAAGATGATGGATGGATGGATGGACACAAGACAAAAAAATATTGTTTTGATGTAATATTTTCTGTTTCCTGACAAAACAACAACCTAATAGGCAGTGTTGTGCATGAACACGTTCATATTTTGGGCGAACGGGAACTAAACCCATCATATTTTTGTCTCATGAACGTTACTCATTCCAGCATTGGTGAGCGGCGTTCATAACCATGTTCATTGTCATGTACTGGTGTTGTGCAGCAAAGAACATACGTGACTACTGTGGTATATCTGATGTCAACTCTTTTTTTTTTTTTTTGTAAAGCATTGTAACTCTCGCGCACATCTCACTAGATATCATTCCCATTGGCTATGTGAATCCAGGGGGATCATGGGACACGTAGTCCGTATCCCACATACATGAGTTTTGCAAATATGGCAGCTTTTTCTCCTTTCCTAAATTCTTACATGGACTCTTATTGAGGAGTGTGCGGTGGTTTACACAAGCCCAAGAAATTTCTGTTGTGGTACTTTGCATGTTCTGCCTTTATGGGTCAAAACACTTACATGTGGTTAGCTTGAGACTCCATATTTCCCATAGGTATGAATTTTTTTGCTGATTTGTCTTGAGCAACTCTCCTTAATAGCCCAATGTCATAGGGCAAGGTATGCCTCCCAGCGAACCTACCCAAGTTGCTGTTGACGTGTCGGTGGTTTCAAGCAGCGTTGATGTCGATGTCAATAAAACGCACATTTGATTTCGTGCAGAACTGAGCAAAAAGGAAAAAAAATGAACAAGGAGTCAGTTTGGCTGTGAGAAACTGATGCCAATGATATGGGTGTATGTTTTAAGAGGCGAGTTGTCCATGTGCGTGTGTATGTGTCGGGGGGGTTGACTGGAAGGCTGGTGTGAAAGGTCCCGTGGAGGTATGCGACAGAGGGTGTATCAGTTCATTGAGGGTTTTCTGTGCCCCATTAGCAGTGTCAAAGGTCATGTGCCCCGGGTGTTAACCCTAGTGACCAGTCTAGCTTCCAGTCTGCCAGGGGACTTAGGTCCAGGGGTATTTATTACTCTGCCCCCACAAAACATAGCTCTCCCCAAAGAGGAAAACAAAACATCTCCAACCCTCCCCCTTGGCCTGTCTTGTTTGGTTCTTGGTACATGTACTAATTGGATGCACATACATACCCTGATGCATGAAGAGGCATCATTGCGTGGAAAATATCGCTAGTCAACACGTCTTTATCCTACACCATTTGAGACTAATGAAATTGGGCCGATTATACTCAACTTGACATAATCAGTCATTAATAAATGTGAACTTTTATTGCTTGCAAACGCTCGTGTATATGTTTTATATATTTTTGCTCAAGTGCGACACATGCATGATGCATACGTGCATTTTTGCGGGCCTGCTGTATGACTTAGTGTGTGAGTGTAAGGCCCTCAGCACGTCAGTATGTTTTAATGCTTCACATCTGGTTTCCTAATTTTCCCCCCACCATGTCAGGACACTGTTTTGTTTTTTTCTGGGTGGTGTGCGGGGTTGTCCGTGTGTGTGTGTCTAAGTAGGGGGGGTGGGTTTTGAATGAGTGATGGCCTTGGATGCAGGAGATCAATAAATCTCCATCTCTCTTCCTCAGTCTTTTCCACTCTCACTTACTCACTTTTCAGTCATTTTTTCCCCGTGCATTTTAATTTCTTTTCTTCTTTTAACGACTATAGGCATGGGTGTTGTCAGGAGGTTCAGAAAGTACGACTGTACTAGTCCTCTGTGCAGTACTAAAACAGGTTTTAAAAAAAAAAGTGACCAATGTTTTGCTGTAAACCTCATTTCTTTTTTACTTTGACTGATCTTTTTTTTAATACTTCTTTTTCTTGGTAGAAATGTTACCCAGCAAACAAATGGTAAATTTCAATACAGTCCCTGTCAAGTCTTGTCGCGTATCCATTTTGTAGAAACAATTGCTGATAACCTGACTTTTAATACTTCAATTGGTTTAGCTCCCGCGGCTAATGGAGCGTACCCACTCTCTCAAAAACAGAGGGGTGTCATAATAACTAGCACGATCATAACACAAATTCGGGTCCATTTTGCAGTAAATTGGGGGCTTGAGATACTAATTTCGAGTGCTGACGTCCCTCTAAATCCCTCATTTACAGCAAAATGGTTCCGAAGTGGTGCCATTCGTTTGTGCTACGTTCGTGCTAGCTAGTTTTTAATGACACCCCCGTTATTGAGAGAGTTGGTACGCTCCATTAGCCGCGGGAGCTGAACTGAGGAAAAGCTACGAGTGACGTCACCACTCGAAATTAATATCTCTATAAAAGCATAATACTGTATCAACATAACCGTTGCAGCACAAACGATTGACATCATTTTTATATAAATTTGCATCTGATGGGGGGGGGGACAACTTCATGGAGGTCTGTATAGATGGTCACAAAGCATATATAAAGTGTCGTCCTTTTTTTTTTTTTTTTTTTTTTAACTTCCGGGTCATCCTCTTGTCGTTGTGTTGCGTGATTTTGCAGCTGTGCTGTCAGCCGTTTGCTGTTGTGCTACGAGCTATTTGCTGTCGTGTTGTGGCAGTTAGGGCTGGGCGATATGGCCTTAAGTACGTATCGCGATAAACTGAGCAGATTTACCTCGATAACGATAAATGACGATAAATTCGCCCAAGCAGACTGTTATACAATTTGAAAATTTGAATCAATGCATGGAATACAAATTAACCATTTCTCGTTAAATTTATTAAACCAGCTTTCAATTTAACAATTGCACATGCAATCTAAACATTAAGTATTAAAAAAATCTTGTAAACAATAAGAATTGTAGTGTGAACATTTATGACAGCTTGTATGACTTGAAAAATGTACAACATTATAAAAATCAATATGACGACTGTGGAAACATGTCATTCTAACACAAATGACTTGGAGCTTTAACAGTACACTTCAGACAACTTATTGGTAATGGCTGCTGTGACATAATTATTCAACACAAGTGTTTATGTCAAGGTTTCAGTTTATTTATTTATTTATTTTTTTCCGAAACATTTTTAATACATACACCCCCCCACAGACACAACCAGATTAAAGATGTATTGCTCTGATGCCAATGAAACGTTTAAGGTTTTATGATAGCAGAATAAAGCAAACACATACAGAAAAATAGCTGTGCCCAGTCCACTCAATAATTTCAGCCGTTTCGACAAGATTAGAGCCGCTGTCCGACTCTTTCACGTTCATTTGTAGCCGTTGTTAGCCGCTAGCGTTAGCCTGTGGCTTGGCTACCAGAAGAAAGCATCCTCTCCTGATATCGTGAGAACCAGGGAGGACAGCGGGTGAAAGCCCGTCTGGAACCCGCCAAGAGTTTACTTTATTTCAGGTGAAAGTTTGGCGAAGCTAAATTAAGCTTGACTCCATCCCGTTTACTTGTAGAGTTAGCTGCTAGCGTTAGCCTACCGGGCTTCTGTTTGATTGGCTTCCTGAAAACCACATGACTCCATACGTAAGCACACTGTCTGCATTCTTAAAGGGGAATGAACGTAGCCGAACAACACAGCGTCAAAGCGGGATAAAAAGACTATATTTTCTTGTTTTATTAAATTACCGAATTTACCGACATGGTCAAATTTACGTCGGTCATCGTGAAGAATTTCGGTGACGGTAAATTTTCGGTTTACCGCCCTGCTCTAGTGGCAGTTGGGATTCGTGCTTTTGCCAATTTGCAATCGCACTTTAGGAATTGGGGATCGTGTTGTGACAATTTGCATTCGTGCTACAAGCCATTTGCTGTAGTGTTGTTGCAATTGGGGTTTGTGCTTTTGCCAATTTGCAATCACGCTTTAGGAATTGGGGATCGTGTTGTGGCAGTTTGCATTCGTGCTTTTTTCTTTTGCAAAGCGTTTGTAATTTGGGTTTGTGCTTTGTTCTATTTGCAAAGTGTTTGGACTTTGCATTTCGCCTGACACCTCTCTGACACCGTAATTTCTGAAACCAATTGAATTAAAAGTCAGGTTATTAACAATTGTTTCTACAAAATGGATAAGCAACAAGACTTTGTCAGGGACTGTATAGTGTGCTGTATCAAAAGTGTTAAGCAGTCAAGACCCTCGCAAGGAGAAGAATTAAAAAACGGGTCTTCCTCACCAACTTTATGCATCACATGCCTCAACAGTCGCTACAACTGTTAAAGTTGCTCTACATTCAACAAATCAGGTAATGTCTTTTACGTCCATGTGAAAAGGCAGTTAATGTCAGCAATCATTAGTGTAGATGACTGCCAATGAAAATTTTGTTGGAGGTCTAGCGAGTCTTAGGTGTAGCCGTAGTTATTAACCCCATATGTAAAAGCATAGTTCGTGTCCATTATGTGCAACAGATGCCCTAATGGACAGAAATGTAAAACGTAGAGTCCCAGAGGAAAACCCAATAGCAAATTTACATGTACGCATCCCAAAGGGTGATTGTCGGAGTTTAAGTTGAGCAAGTTGTCACCATTAGGATAGCGACTACATGCTGCGAGGCCCGTGTTTAGTCTTGGGAACTGAAACAGATGCAGACAAAAGGGGTTAACAGAGATGTAGAAGTGAAGACAGAGAAGAAAAAAAACAGACTCCCCGCGGTTCTTGTGTGGAACGTGATCCCTCGCTTTAAGACTTCTGTCTTTGCTTTGTTTGTGTCCACTAGCTGAAGTCCATCTGTGCCAAGCAGACGGTGAAGAGGAAAGAACTTGGTTTAATTTCTTGATTTTCTTGTAAATTGCTTGTCGTTGTATTGGCAGTTTTTTCACAGTGACTCAAACTTTGCTACTGTATATGTATGTACTAGAATATTGAACGGGCTAGCTAACACATATAATAAACATAGAGCTATCTGTTTTTAAATAGCCCCACGGCATGGAGATCACTTCCATTTCTTTGTATGTTCTCCTCTTCATCTCTTCTTTGAGGCCGGGGAGGTGTGTGGGTGTATTACATTACCAAAACAAAAACAAACAACGGCAATATTAAACTTTTGCAACCACAATAGAGGAGGGGATAAAAAAACAGAGGGTCCTCGACTTCTTATTAATTATGCAAGATTAGTCTAATTATAATTCAGCAAATGAATGTGTGGCAGAAGGTGCGAGGCGACGGGGCTGGGAGATTTGCATGTTAAGTGGGCAGGGGAAAGCAGCTAATACATGCTAATATATGCGTCAATGTCTCGCTTTAATTTCAGCATTTGCAGCTGTGTGCGTCCGGACTGAGGGGGGTGAAAAGTTGACTCAATGGGTTTTTGGGAAGGCTTGGGGTAGGGGGGGACAAAAGTGGGGGTGTCAATGAATTAGAGTGTGCATGCACGCATGTGAATATGTGTTTATGTGTGAGGCATCTGGTGTCATACAAACAATGAATGATGAGAAGAAGTCACCAAACAAGGTCAAGGGCCCTTATAAAGTGTGCAAAGAGGTTAGAGGCCATTTTTCCATATAGTGTCTGGATTGGCTGAGTTGACCACATAAGTGACGGGCACGAATGCACTCAACCTCACAATATTTTCTTTCCGGTGTTGTGCCAATATACCTTCATATTTTGACATCACAACTGGGCGTATCAATTGGACTGACAGGGCTTCAAACTAGGCCTGGGAATCGAGAACCGGTTCCTATAGAGCAGGGGTCCCCAACCTTTTTTGCACCACGGACCGGTGTGATTTGGGTCTTTTTTTTCAGGGACCGGTGTTCTGTCAAAATTTTCACCCTTATAAAATTTTGCTCCCAAAGCTTTTGTGTCGGTGAAAAAGCCCTCTTTTATATTCAGTTGGACTCCCAATTAGGGATGTCCCGATCCAGGTTTTTGCACTTCCGATCCGATACCGATATTGTTTTGCACTTCCGATACGATACCGATACTGGCCGATACTGATACCGCCCTATCTGAGCATGTATTAAAGTTTTTCCTTATGGTGTGGCTCCTGGGGTGTGGCCTCCCCTCTGCCTGGGCTGCTGGCCGCGGGAGTGGGGTGGGGGGTCGGGGCTCCGATCTTGCATCGCCCCATGGCAGTTCCTTGGCGTTCTCCTGCCTCCGCCTTCCCCTCTCTTCTCTGACTGGACATCCGCCCTGCGCTCCGCCGGGGGTCGCTGGCTGGGCGCCGGTGTATCAGCGGGGTGTTGCCTGCACCGGCAGGGGACCCTGCCCTGCCTTAGGCTTGGTGGGCCGCTGGGGGTCCCGTGGCGTGCCGTGCCGGTTGGGGGGCTGCGGCTCGTGGCCCGGGTGGGCGGGCGGGGGTGGGGGTAGACGTGGGGTTGGTAGTGCGTCCCCTCCTGCCATCCCTGAAGGCCGGTTGATGGGTGCGCGGGTGGCCCGGGTGACCACCCTGGATCCCGGGGGGGGGGGGGGGGGGGGGGGGGGGCGATGGCTCCTTTGCTGGGCTGCGGGAGGAGGGATGGGCTGCGCTTGACCCCCCCGCGGGCTGGCTGGGTGGGGGGCGTGGCCCTGGGTTGGAGCCCGCGCGGCTTCTCCGCCCGTCTGCGTGACTGTCGCGTGCCCGGTGGGGCTTGCATGCTGCTGGATGTGGTAGGGCATGCTCGGGTTGGGGGTCCTGGTGCCGGGATTGGCGATGGGGCGGTGTAGGGTTGGTCGCCAACAGGCTTACATTCATAAGAGATTCACACGATTACTGGGTTCTAGATCACAGAACTGATTTGTGTACACGCTACCCCTTTCAATCACTTAGCTTATAGACACCCCCACCCCAGTCCCCCTCTTTCACTGGCCAATAGGCACCCACATGGTGTAAACCGGAAATACATCTCGCTGACGATGGCACCAGCATATTAGTAATTAGTCTAGATGTTCAATGTATTTCTTGTTGTTGTTTGTGTATGTGTTTCTTTTCTTTCTTCTCTTGTGTTTCTTTTCTTATGTCCCCCCATAATCCCTTCCTGTTCGCTGCTTTGTCATAATAAGAAGGTATTTTGAATGATCACAATGGGAGTATGTCAGACTCTCAATGTGAAACATTAAAACTGTTCAGACTATCCGGGCACTTAGACTTCCATTCTCTGTGTCAAACAGCTGAACAGGACAGGTAAAAATTTTTTTTAAAGTTATTTAGCCTCCTTACTTAGTTGTCAGACTCATTTTGAAAAGGGTTTTAGTACTCTTGATAACAACTAGCCAGCTGAATTAGGTGAGTTTGAATAACACACAACGGTTGGTAAAAAGAAACTGACCTGTTTATTCAGTGACAAACATAAAACATTATAAATAACAAACAGAAATGGCATAGTCAGTCAGTAAAACATGCAAATAATATTGTAAACTGTCTTAAAAAAGCAAAACACACAAACAACCTCAGTGGAAAATCCCCCAAACCCCCCAAGCTATTAGATGCTTTTAATGTTTCGTGCATTAGTTACAATAATTGTATAAAAAGCCTCTCAGGTTTAAATGACTATTTCAGTATCAAGTTAACATTTTAAAACTTTAAATAAAATACTCAAGTTCCCATTCTGTATCAGCAGCTTTAAACTACATTCTATTCATTTCATTTTGCGAATCAACTGTTAAAGTTGTTAAAATTGCTCCCGTTATTCCATAATTTCCCTTCTGTCTACTTTCGACATGTGAAAGTTTTAAAACTGCGTCGTGTTTAGTGCAGGGAAAATATAACTCACCCGCTGAATCAGTGGGAGGACAATGTTGGAAATTGTAGCACGGTTTTCAATGCTCTCCTAGCGATGTCAGGATATTCCGGAATGACTTTAATCCAGAACCTCGGTAGAGTTGTCTCAAATGTACGGTTAAGGTTGCCGTCATTTGTGATCTCTACAAAATTATCCTCCTGTTGCACTGACATGCTCGAATCACTCGGTTTATTCACAAACGGGTCACGAATGGACTTTTTCGAAGTTCGTGGGTCTTTAGTGATTGGGAAGTAACGTAGATTTTTTTTTCTTTGAGGTTATAGGGTCATCTTCTGGCTCGTCAGGTGCTCTTTTCCCCGTAAAAAAAAATCTGAAAAATCTCAAAAATGAATGAAACGAACAAAAAAAAAAAATTTTTATAATGTGTCGAAATTAGTTTTTGAGCACCTTAGATGGCCATTTACTTTGCATATAATTAAAAAATATATATTTTTAAAAAAGTTTTTCTTTGATCGAAAATATATATATTTTTTATTGAAATGATTTTCTTTTTTAAATCTGCATTTTTTTTAAGCAACTTATTTTTTGACTGAATAATAAAAACAAAAATGTCCTAGCCAAAATGTGGCCCAAAAACAAATCAACATTACTTCAATCAAAAAAGTTGCTTCAATTAAAAAAAAAAAAAAAAAAAAAAAGCTTTCACATGCATTTTTTGGGGGGAGTTTTTTGAGTTTCAAATTTATTTTTGCATTCAAACACTTTTTATTTAGTTGATGTGACATTTTTTTGGGTTGAATAATAAAGACACAAATCTACCTCCATATGGCTCCTCTCAAGGGATACAATTTTTGACGGGGGTAACTACATTGGCACGACACCGGCGGGCGCACAATATTCAATGGATGTCAATCTTGGCGAAAAGGATTGCCTAAGCAGCCTGATTTAGAATTCCCATCAAGAATGATGGGAAACAAAAAACGCTTATTGTCAACTTATTAAAAATATTCTTGTAATTTTATTGCTGACACTGCGTTTCGGGGTCATCAACATGTTGTGCCCCCCTGCCCCAAAAGTCAAACTCCGCCTATGTTTTATCTGAGTTTGTTCTACATAATAAAATGTCTGAGTGAGTCCTCGTCCGAGACTGGTGATTCCATACTTTTTGCTAGGGGTTGTATATTGTTCTCAACTTTGCTGATTAGTTATCATTATCACTTCCTGCCAAGAACAAAATTGAACGAAATATAGACACACTGACTACACAAATAAAGTTATTCTCACATGAGAGGAAGTCTGAGGGAGTGAAATAAGATTTTTTGTGAAAAAAAAGATGGCAATTTGAAAAGGATGTAAGAATTTGATGGGTGTGTTCGAAGCAGAGGGGCTGGAGTGAAGTTCCCCTCCACTTTCCCTGAAGACGACTCGTACTGTATTTGCACAAAACAAAGTGTGGGTGGGGGAAACTCACCCCTGAAATCTTTTTAGTTTTATTGGAGTATTAATGGTTGTGTTTGTTCCGTGGAAGGAACGAACATCTGAATGATGTTTTATTTGCCAATTGCCGTTTCAAATCTATTTTGCTTTGGCCTACATCAAGGGACTGATTGTACATCACTGTGAGACTAATGTATTTTTACACACCTAATTCCCCTGCATCTCACCTCGCAAAGACTCTCCTTTTCCTGTATTTGAGCAGCACAGTATATGTTCATGTTGTTAGCTTCTCTTTCGCATCGCTGTGTTCGCCTCTCCGCGTGGGGACTTTGGGATTGCGGCAGAGCTGCGTTGCCATGGCAGCGGGCTATGTTGCCGAACTGCGTACACCTGGGATTTGGAGTCTCTGCGTAGTCTCCCTCTCCCCTATTTATCCGTTTTTTTCCCTTGGTTCTCTTTGGTGGAGGAGAGGCTGTATTGGCAGCTCTCCTCCACACTGCAAAAATTTAAAAAAATTTAGCAAGAAAAAAAAAACATCTAATCATTCTTAAAATAAGACAAAATCCAAGTGACATTTGAGCAACAAATATTGTCTGATTTTGTGCTATACACTGCTGGTACCCCTGCAATTCTGTCAGATAATGCTCAATTTCTCCCAAAAAATGATTGCAATTACAAATTCTTTGGTAGTAATACCTTCATTTATTTAGCTTGCAATGAAAAACACAAAAGACAATGGGGGAAAAAAAAATTAAATCATTATTATTTTACACAAAACTCCAAAAATGGGCCAGGCAAAAGTATTGGCACCCTTTGAAAAATCATGTGATGCTTCTCTAATTTGTGTAATTAACAGCACCTGTTACTTACCTGTGGCACATAATAGGTGGTGGCAATAACTAAATCACACTTGCAGTCAGTTAAAATGAATTAAAGTTGACTCGTTACATCATTATCATTTTTCTCAAAACTCAGAAAATGGGCCTGACAAAAGTATTGGCACCCTCAGTCTAATACTTGGTAGCACAACCTTTAGACGAAATAACTGTGATAACTTCCGGTATCCATCATTGAGTTTCTTACAATGCTCTGCTGGAATTTTGGACCATTCTTCTTTGGCCAAGTGCTCCAGGTCTATGAGATTTGAAAGGTGCCATTTTCAGATTATTCAAGTCTTTGGAGATGGACTTGCAGCCTTGAGATTGCCCATGCTTCCTCACAATTTTGCTTCCCAAATCCTCAGACAGTTCTTTGGTCTTTTTTTCTTTTCTCCATGCTCAATGTGGTACACACAAGGACAGAGGACAGAGCTTGAGTCAACTTTAATCCATTTTAACTGGCTGAAAGTGTGATTTAGTTATTGCCACCACCTGTTATGTGCCACAGGTAAGTAACGGGTGCTGTTAATTACACAAATTAGAGAAGCCTCACATGATTTTTCAAAAGGTGCCAATAGTTTTGTCATGCCGATTTTTGGAGTTTTGTGTAATATGATAATGATTTTTTTTTTTTTTCCTTTGTCTTTTGTGTTTTTTCATTGCAAGCAAAATAAATGAAGATTTTACGACCAAAGCATTTCTAATTGCAATCATTTTCTGGAGAAATTCAGCATTATCTGATAAAATGGCAGGGGTGCCAATACTTTTGGACAGCAGTGTACATCTTGAATATTTTATGAAGCTAGAAATTCTTGAAAGCATTTTGCTTTGTGTGAAATGTCACTCAAAAAAATCATTTTTTAATCTGTCATGAGAATTTTTAAGCTTTTGAGTTATTTGTAAAAGAGGACTCTTCTTGTTTTAAGAGATAAATCCAACTTGTTTCAAGAAAATGTATTATTTTTATTTTAAAAGCATGCATGCTTCATATACGCATTTATTGCAAAATAAAAGACTGTTTAGTCAAAGGTCTAAACGGTCTGTAACTCATCAATTTGTTTGGATAACAATATGGTATTTTCAGTTATTACAAAGTCTGCCACGATTCATGTTCTACACTTGTACTTGTACGACAAGTGCATGTGTATTTGTACGACAAATGTTCGTACTTGTACTACAACTGTGTGTACTTGCACACAGACTTCATAATGCTATTGACGTGACAAGGTGTACGGGGCCGATTAATAGGGGGCCTGTATTGTTGGCGTGGCTGCCAAAGCTAACAGAGTGGTTAAATCCCTGAATTCTTTATAGATATGGATGTAAGACAGTCTCGATTCTTGGTTAAAAGCCAAAAAAAAAAAACTGCAGTTAGCATTTATTTTAGGTAAATATGTTGAAGTACGATGCTATTCTGTCAGTCATTGTGGCGGCCGCCATATGTAAACAGAGCTTTTCCTGTGAAATTGTTGCAATTGGCTAACTTGCATAGGAAACGTCTGCTAGCTTCAATGCTATATAATGCTAAGGTTTACAACAATTGGCTAACTTCCATTGCCAAAGTCTGCTATCTTAAATGCTATATAATGCTAATGTTTACCAGATACCTTCCTGTGCACACCAAATTGTTTCTAGTGCGCACAAGAAACAATCTGGTAAACACTAGCAATGTATGCACTTAAGCTAGTGGACTTTGGCTATGCAACTTAGCCAATTGTTGCATTGCATTGTTAGCAATTGACTAACTTGCATAGCAAAAGTATGCTAGCTTAAATGCTATATAATGCTAATGTTTATAACAATTGGCTACCTTGCATAGCAAGATTCCGCTATCAGATTGCTGAAATTTGTTTCTTTTCTGTCAATGTCCCTTACATTTGATGTCCGTACATTTATGCAACTTAGCCAATTGTTGCAATTGGCTAACTTGCATAGGAAAAGTCTGCTAGTTTAAATGCTATGTAATGCTAAAGTTTACAACAATTGGCCAACTTGCATAGCCAAAGTCCACTCGCTTAAATGTTATATAATGCTAACGTTTACCAGATAGTTAAACAAGCTGGTAAACATTAGCATTATCTAGCACTTA
This sequence comes from Corythoichthys intestinalis, assembly GCF_030265065.1. Lineage (NCBI taxonomy): Eukaryota > Metazoa > Chordata > Actinopteri > Syngnathiformes > Syngnathidae > Corythoichthys > Corythoichthys intestinalis. The sequence continues at coordinate 61,106,822 of NC_080397.1, read as the reverse complement.
AGCTAGCATACCAGCAAAAGTCTGCTAGCTTAAATGCTATATAATGCTAATGTTTGTAACAATTGGCTAACTTGCATAGCAAAAGTCCGGTAGCTTAAATGCTATAAAATGCTAATGTTCGCTAGATAGTTTCTGGTGCACACCAGATTGTTTCTAGTGCGCAGCATTATATTAGCACTTAAGCTAATATAATAAGCAGACAAAGTCTGCTAGCTTCAATGCTATATAATGCTAATGCTTACAAAAATTTGCTAACTTGCATAGCAATAGTCCATTTGCTTAAATGCTATATAAGGCTATTGTTTACCAGATTTTGCCTATGCAAGTTAGCCAATTGTTGCAATTGGCTAACTTGCAGTGTTGTTTTCGTCAATGATGACTATAACTAAAATATCTCGTCGACGAACAATTTTTTCATGACGATGACGAGACGATAACGAGCTAAAACGTGTCTCCAGAGACTAAAACATAACGAAACAAATGCCAGTTTTCGTCTAACGAGACGAGAACGAGACGAAAATGCGCCATAGTTTTCGTCACAAGTTCACAGTGTGTGAATTTTTATGTGTAGTTATTGTGTCACTCATGTGACATGCTGTGCCACCCCCCCAACTCACCAGTGTAATCTCCAGTCTCCCCATTGCTTGTTGTGAAACACACACGGTAAGATTTGTTTTCTTATCTTGGCAAGAGAGAATATGAAATGTTGCTTTAGCCTCTGTGCTGAGTGATAATCTCGCACTACATGTAACTTGTAACGTTAGCATAGCATTCCCGTTCGCATTAGGCTAATGCTAACAGCGAGCGTCCTCTTACTGTTTTTTTGTTTTACATACAGTTCGTGGCGTCAGATGGGTATAATTAATTGAAAATGTTTTCCTGCTGAGTGTGTATTATCACCAAGTTTGTGATTTATTTGTTGATGTTTGTAGAAGCTACAATATGCAATCGTCTGTCAATGTTCATTCGAAATAGTTGGAAACCTTTATTTATATTTGTTTTACAGACGAAAACGCTGAGTAAATATCGACTAAAACTAGACGAAATTGGTTTTCGTCAACAATAATTAGACGAAGATAAACACATTTTGAAATGACTAATATATGACTAAGACAAAAATGAAAAGGGCTGCCAAAACAACACTGCTAACTTGCATAGCAAAACTCTGCTAGCTTTAATGCTTTATATTGCTCATGTTTATAACAATGGCTAACTTGCACAGCAAAAGTCCGCTCTCAGATTGCTGAAATTTTTTTTTCTGTCGATGTCCCTTACATTTGATGTCCGTACATTTGAAAAAACATTGTTTTACTCGTTTTTAGAGCTGAAACGAATACTCGAGCAACTCGAGTTTAAAAACTGATCCGAGTAATTTTATTAACCTCGAGGAATCGTTTAATTTTACCAGCTCTAAGCATCACGTTTTGCCAGGACTACTTTTAATGTGGTACAACGCGCTGACGTCACATGCGTAGAGGAAGAAGCAATAAAAAATAAAAATAAAATTTTTTTACCGCAGCCGACAGCCGCTACAAACTACGCCAACGTTGCTAAAAACTACGCCCGCATGATGCTAGTAGCAGGTAGTGTCCGATGCGTCTCATAGATATCGCATGCATTTAGGACTAGATGCGAAATGACAGACTCAGCCGCGTCTGGGCAGCGTTAGTAAACAGCCGCCATCTTTAAGCAGTACACTTCTCATCGCTAATATAACGTTACTGTCACTCGTTCACGTACCGTTAGCCCTTTGGAGGGCTAGGTTTCTATTGATTATGACCACTGTCGATGCGTGGCTAACGTGTCTTACATACAGGCTTTATTTAATCTGTAAAAACACAGCACTGTAGAGTGATGAGGGTGTAAAATTAAAACATAATAAAGCTAACTGTCAGTTTTAGCTCAGTAGTAGATAAGTAGATAAGTTGTACGCCAAATATGTTATGCTAGTTTGCTCTCCCACAGCATTTATACACGCACTCAAGCTATTATGAAGAATACAGTTTTAGCCCATAATCATGTGCTTACTGGCAATTGTTCACATTCTGCTGATAAATAGATACACACACATATGTTGATTCATCACACAACGTGTCAGTACTTTTCCACCAAGCTACAGTACTTTGAGTGCAAATGTGTGTTCAAAACAAAGATATCTTGCCTGCTCAAGAGTGTGACTGTTAATTCAGTCAAGAGTGTGACTGTTCAATCAATGACTAGAATAAGGAACTTGCCCACCACGTTGGACAACAGTGTTGTAACTGTATTCTGCCCATCAACAAGCCCTCAATAAAAGTTAGCAGCGCAGGGGAGTTCGGAGAGAGACTTTGATGAGACGTTGGTCGCGGAACTTGTCTCCTGGCTCTCCCAACCTGCAGGTTGAAAAACGTCAACTCTCTGACTCTGTCTCACTTTATGCCCTGCCTTTTGTCAGCTTGCCTTGGGTAAATAAGTTAAAGAACGAGTTTTAGACCCAACAAGTCATTGCTGAATAAAACACCAAGTAGCACTGGTCCCTAATGTGCTCCAATACAGCAGGTATCATACATTTATTTTGAACACTGCAAAAACTCAAAATCCTATCAGTACTTACAGTTGAGACTAACTTATAACTTAACTAGAACTTAAAAATAGCTTGACACAAATGGAAATTAAATTGAAACACATGGAAAAAACACTTAGCTTTCAAGTGATGTGTGTTATCAAGCGTAATTACATTTTTAGGTTAAGAAATATGTTTTTTTTTTTTTTTATAAGATCTAGAAGTTTTTTGAGTGAAAGCAGTGATTCTTTTTTTCTAGTCACATCTTAGATGCAATGTTGGCTGTTTTCAACAATGTACTGTACATCGAAAATAAAGACATTGATTGACTGAAAATGGCTCAATATTGGATTAAATGTCTTTTTTTCTCATGTATATTTATAATTGCACTTTACCTAAAAAAAAAAAAAAAAAGTTTCATCCGATTACTCGATTACTAAAATATTCGATAGCTGCAGCCCTACTCGTTTTACAAGTGGCATTTTTTCCAGTATATGCCTCTGCGCAGCCTTTCCCAGTCGAAATAAACCCACATACACAACGTGTCCGTACCAACGCCACGGTCTCCATCGCTACCTTCCTCTTCCTCTGTACTTCGTATCCCTGCTCATTCCCATGTGACGGTTCAAATATGGCATTGTGGGATACGGCGCTCCCTTGGGTCCGGAGGCATACATCACTGTCTGTAGTTTACTTTGAAATACAACAAAGCTTTATACCGGACTTCTCATTCTCATCACTTTAATAGCATTGACTTAACAGACTATAAACTTAACTGCTGGGATTGATGTCAGAGCTATAATCAGATAGATTTGCATCAACACCTACGTAAACCCGCCCCCTACCGCGACTGTCTCTGAAAATAATGAATGTCTCCTTTGACTGTTCAAGTGTTGTTTGTGAGCCAACTAATCATATACAAGATCTTTTTTTCATGTTATTCCTTACTTGCCATGAGTTGCGCAAACACGTGTCCTCTTATTTACCTCTGCAGGTTCTTCTTGAAGTTTTTCTTGAAATGCAACCAGAATTGTCTGAAGACGGCGGGAAACCCCAGGGACATGAGGAGATTTCAGGTACCTGCAGATGAAAACAAATCACGGAGTGAGACGAGGGTTTATGATGAGATGCGCGCAGAGCAATGCAAGACGTCACACTAATGTGCTCAACTTTAATGGCAGTTTCTTATTTGTGTTTGTCAAACAAGTTTGCGAAAAAGACTCAAAAGAAGGTGAAATGAAATCGATAAGGAGTAGGACAGGCAAGAAGACAAAAGAAAGTATTTATATGTTTAAGGGAGGCTGCTGCGATGCAGGAAATAGGTTGAGGTGTTTCAGGAAGTTGTCAAGAATTGAGTGATTGGCTCCAGATGGAAGAGGTCACACTCCGTGACCCAGGAAGTGGTCACCGGGGACACCCCTGCTGCACTTCCATTGCCATCTTTCAGCACCAGCGGCCCCTGTCTGGCATTCTGTTTCTCCTGGCTAACCCTGTCCCCTTCTGCGTCTTGCGCCTTCCTCCCTGTTTGCTTTAACTCCTGGGATGTGACACATGCTGAGAAGTTATGAGCCCGCAAAGACTCTCATCTCTGGGTTAAAAGGTGCTCAGTGTGTGACACGAGTCAGCTGCATTGATCGATAATTTACAGTTATTTTTCTTAGAGCGTAGCCTCCCTTTCGACTACCTAAAGCATGTGGGGCTTTTCTTTCCGTTGCTTTTTCACGTGCAAAAATATGACCATGTTTATTTTCAAACAGTGGTTTTGTTAAACTTTAAAAAAGTAATTAGTTACAGTTACAAATGACTTCTCCCAAAAAGTAATTGAGATACAGTGCCTTGCAAAAGTATTCGGCCCCCTTCAACCTTGCAACCTTTCGCCACATTTCAGGCTTCAAACATAAAGATATAAAATTGTAATTTTTTCGTCAAGAATCAACAACAAGTGGGACACAATCGTGAAGTGGAACAAAATTTATTGGATAATTTAAAGTTTTTTAACAAATAAGAAACTGAAAAGTGGGGCGTGCAATATTATTCGGCCCCCTTGCGTTAATACTTTGTAGCGCCACCTTTTGCTCCAATTACAGCTGCAAGTCGCTTGGGCAATGTTTCTATCAGTTTTGCACATCGTGAGACTGACATTCTTGCCCATTCTTCCTTGCAAAAAAGCTCGAGCTCAGTGAGGTTGGATGGAGAGTGTTTGTGAACAGCAGTCTTCAGCTCTTTCCACAGATTCTCGATTGGATTCAGGTCTGGACTTTGACTTGGCCATTCTAACACCTGGATACGTTTATTTTTGAACCATTCCATTGTAGATTTGGCTTTATGTTTTGGATCACTGTCCTGTTGGAAGATAAATCTCCGTCCCAGTCTCAGGTCTTGTGCAGATACCAACAGATTTTCTTCCAGAATGTCCCTGTATTTGGCTGCATCCATCTTCCCGTCAATTTTAACCATCTTCCCTGTCCCTGCTGAAGAAAAGCAGGCCCAAACCATGATGCTGCCACCACCATGTTTGACAGTGGGGATGGTGTGTTCAGGGTGATGAGCTGTGTTGCTTTTATGCCAAACATATCGTTTTGCATTGTGGCCAAAAAGTTCAATTTTGGTTTCATCTGACCAGAGCACCTTCGTCCACATGTTTGGTGTGTCTCCCAGGTGGCTTGTGGCAAACTTTAAACGAGACTTTTTATGGATATCTTTGAGAAATGGCTTTCTTCTTGCCACTCTTCCATAAAGGCCAGATTTGTGCAGTGTACGACTGATTGTTGTCCTATGGACAGACTCTCCCACCTCAGCTGTAGATCTCTGCAGTTCATCCAGAGTGATCATGGGCCTCTTGGCTGCATCGCTGATCAGTTTTCTCCTTGTTTGTGAAGAAGGTTTGGAAGGACGGCCGGGTCTTGGTAGATTTGCAGTAGTCTGATGCTCCTTCCATTTCAATATGATGGCTTGCAAAGTGCTCCATGAGATGTTTAAAGCTTGGGAAATCTTTTTGTATCCAAATCCGGCTTTAAACTTCTCCACAACAGTATCTCGGACCTGCCTGGTGTGTTCCTTGGTTTTCATAATGCTCTCTGCACTCTAAACAGAACCCTGAGACTATCACAGAGCAGGTGCATTTATACGGAGACTTGATTACACACAGGTGGATTCTATTTATCATCATCGGTCATTTAGGACAACATTGGATCATTCAGAGATCCTCACTGAACTTCTGGAGTGAGTTTGCTGCACTGAAAGTAAAGGGGCCGAATAATATTGCACGCCCCACTTTTCAGTTTTTTATTTGTTAAAAAAGTTTAAATGATCCAATAAATATTGTTCCACTTCACGATTGTGTCCCACTTGTTGTTGATTCTTGACAAAAAAATTAAATTTCATATCTTTATGTTTGAAGCCTGAAATGTGGCGAAAGGTTGCAAGATTCAAGGGGGCCGAATACTTTTGCAAGGCACTGTAGTTGCTCAGTTACCTCATTTTAAGAGTCATTAGTTACTCAGCAAAGTAACGTTGCAAATTAACTGACGTTACTTCTCATGTACCACACATTATTAGATGGGGCTTTGCAAGGCAAAGGCCCATGCAGTCAAAATTCTTTTTTTTTTTTTTTTTTTTTTTTTAAATGGCGTTTCATCTGCGGGTCACACAGCCCGAACGAATTTACCAACCAACAAATACCGTATTGGCCCGAATATAGGACGGTGTTTTTTGCAGTGAAATAAGATTGAAAAAGTGGGAGTCGTCTTATATTCGGGGTCTAGACATTATACCCATTCACGACGCTAGATGGCGCCAGATATCATTGAAGCGAATGCTGAACTTGAAGAGTAATGTTCTGTCATGACTAGGGTTGTTCCGATCATGTTTTTTTTGCTCCCGATCCGACCCCGACAGTTTCAGTTTGAGTATCTGTCGATCCCCATATTTCCCGATCCGATTGCTTTTTTTGCTCCCGATTCAATTCCAATCATTCCCGATAATTTTTCCCGATCATATACATTTTGGCAATGCATTAAGAAAAAAATGAATAAAACTCGGACGAATATATACATTCAACATACAGTACATAAGTACTGTATTTGTTTATTATGACAATAAATCCTCAAGATGGCATTTACATTATTAACATTCTTTCTGTGAGAGGGATCCACGGATAGAAAGATAAATGTGACTTTGAATCTTGTGACTAAATATTGCCATCTAGTGTATTTGTTGAGCTTTCAGTAAATGATACTGTAGCCATTTAACTTCTGCCCAAATGCATGATGGGAAGTGCAACCATGACTGTGCGTCGTGGTACCAATTGATATATCTTCTCTGCGTTGGGAAATAACATAGGGTACCTTTCTTCCCCACATTGCTTCCCACGATTATTCTAATTGTTGGGAGAGGTATTGTAAGGCTTTAGCCATTTAAACAAAGGCTCCAAAGGTTTCCAAAGTTCTCTCTACTCATTTTACGCTGCCTTTTAGCTCTATATACTGTATGGGTAAAATGGCGCCATTATAGATTAAATGCGACAATGCGTGAGTGGGTCGTGAAGCGCATGCGTTAATTGCGTTAAATATTGTAACGTGAGAAATGTAATTAAAGTATTAATTAAATTAAAGTATTAGTAAAGTATTAATTCTCGCCGTTAACACGATAAATTTGATAACCCTACCTTAAGCTTAAACTAAAGTCTGTGGAAGAGTGTAACACATTATGTCTGTAACATTAAATACAATTAGAAAACAATTTCATTAAAAAAAATATATATATATATTAAAAAAGGCATGTCCGATATTTTTTTGCCGATTCCGTTACTTTGAAAATGACGTGATCGGACATCTCTAGTCATGACAGATCTAAGCTACTCTCAAGTTTTTAACCAGTTTGCATTATTTTATTGCAATGTTTTTCCTTATACAGATTTGTTTCAAGTCTACAGTTACAGTTAGACCTCACTTTGATGATCAATGCGGTTATTGCAATTTTGTTGTTTTATGACAATAGATTGGTTTATTTACATTTCAAAAACCAGAAGCCATTCATTTACGAACGTGATTGCACTTTAGTTTACATATTTAAATGTTCAGATAGTAAGATTTGAATGGGGCAAAATAACATGCTTTTTCTCTCAAATATGTATAATCATTTGTTTAGATGTACTGTAATTATTTTCTGTACAAAAATTAATTTTGTGTTCAAAAAGTCTTTTTTTCCCAAACTTGAGTCTTGAAAAAGAGGGGTCGTCTTATAATCAGGGCCGTCTTATATTCGGGCCAATACGATATTAGAATGACTGGAATTTTCGCACGACGCAGGGATTTTTTCGAGCAACGGCCAAAAATTTTCCGTTGGCCCCTAATTGTGGGTTTTTTTGGGGGGGGAAACAACATTTTTTTCAAAATGCTACTTGTCCTGCAATTTTCAGCAGGCTCGAGAACCAAAAGTGGTATTTGCCATGTGGCAAAATTGATTTTTGCCATGTGGCATTTTTTTTTTGCCATGTGGAAAAATGGATTTTGCCATGTGGCATTTTATTTTTTTTTTTTTTGTATGTGCATAGTCGTCAATGGCATAGCCTGACTTGGTTGCCAGTTGAATGTCAATGCGCTGTAATGTAAAGTGTATGGTCAAAAATCACAGCCAAACATGTTTTTCCGCCATCTAAAATGAATGGAAAATTTGGACGTGCATAGCCATCAATGGCATGGCTTGACATGGGTGTCTGTTGAATGTCAATGTGCTGTAATGGAAAGTGGATGGCCAAAAAATCACAGCCACACAGGTTTTTCTGCCATTTAAAATAAATGGAAAATTTGGACGTAACTGGCCGTGAATGGCATGGATGTGCAAGGCCTGCAAAACTGCCATATACCGCCCCCAAAAAACGACACAAACCAAAGTCAATTTTGCCACATACAGAAAAAACCCCAAAATGCCACATGGCAAAAAATGACACATGGCTAAATAAGTTTGCCACATGGCAAAATCAATTTTGCCACGTGGCAAAAACCACTTTTGGTTCTCGCTGTCCCTCACAATTTTTGAGCATATCGCATAACTTACACATAAAACAATTCCAGGACCGTAAGGGGCATAAAAGTTGTATACAGGTACACCCAAAATTCGCCCAAAACTGTCCCATTCATTTCTAATGGGAAGTCATTGACAGCCATGTACGTCCAAAATTTCCCATTCATTTTCAATGACAGGAAAACATAGGTTCTTGTAATTTTTGAGAATTTACCATTACAGCCCATTGACATTTTGTGATCTGATATCAACAGGAAGCTTCCCCCAAATGTCCCTAAATTAAAAAGAAGTGACCTGATATCAAAATGACGTCCCCGAAATGTCCCCAAATCAACAGGACCTGATAGATCTGTATTTACCACAGCAAAGTGCCAACGTAATTTCTCCAGAAATCACCGTTTCTAGTTACATTATACATTCTATAACATCTTTCAAATGAAATATGTTTATATTGACTGATTGAGATGAAATTATTTGATTCAATTTGGACATTTAGGGATGTAGTTTCTAAGGGGTGTTCTCACTTTTGTTGCCAGGGGTTTAGATATTAATAGCTATATTTAGAGTTATTTTGAGGGGGGGAAAAATTAACTCCATTATATAAGCTGCACACAGACTACTTTTCACTGTGTCAAAGTCATTTTGTCAGTGTTGTCCCATGAAAAGATATACTTAAATATCTGCAGAAATGCGAGGGGTGTACTCACTTTTGTGATACACTGTACCTCATTGTAAGAGTCATTAGTTACTCAGCAAAGTAACTGACGTGACTTTTCATGTAGCACACATTATTAGATGCGGCTTTGCAAGGTAAAAGCCCATGTAGTCTAAATTCCTACTTTTTTTTTAGAATGGCGTTCCATACGCTGGTTGCGCAGCCCGAACCAATTTACCAACCAACAAATATCAGAATGACCGGAATTTTCGCACGACGCAGGGATTTTTTTCGAGCGACGTCCAAAAATTTTCCGTTGGCCCGTAATCGCGGGGTTTTTTTGGGGGGGGGGGAAACAACATTTTTTTCAAAATGCTACTTGTCATACAATTATTCAGCATGGCCGAGAACCAAAAGTGGTATTTGGTAGGTGGCAAAAGTGATTTTGCCATGTGGCATTTTTTTTTGCCATGTGGCAAAATGGATTTTGCCGTGGGGCATTTTTTTGCCATGTGGCAAAATGGATTTTGCCAGGAGGCTTTTTTTTTTTTGGTATGTGCATAGTTGTCAATGGCATAGCCTGACTTGGTTGCCAGTTGAATGTCAATGCGCTGTAATGTAAAGTGTATGGTCAAAAATCACAGCCAAACATATTTTTCTGCCATTTAAAATAAATGGAAAATTTGGACGTTCGTGGCCGTGAATGGCATGGACGTGCCGGGCCTGCAAAACTGCCATATACCCCCCCAAAAATGCCATATACCACCCCAAAAAAAATGACACAAATCTAAGTCAATTTTTCCACATACCAAAAAAAAAAAAAAGCCACACGGCGAAAAAAAAATGCCACATGGTTAAATAATTTTGCCACATCGCAAAGAAAAAAATGCCACAAGGCAAAATCCATTTTGCCACATGGCAAAAGCCACTTTTGGTTCTTGCTGTCCCTCACAATTTTTTGCCATATCGCATAACTTACACATAAAAATTTTTTTTTTTTAAATCCAGGACCGTAAGGGCATAAAAGTTGTATACAGGTACACCCAAAATTCGCCCAAAACTGTCCCATTCAGATCTGTATTTACCACAGCTTAGTGCCAACGTAAAATATCCAGAAATTACAGTTTCTAGTTACATTATACATTCTATAACATCTTTCAAATGAAATATGTTTATATTAACTGATTGAGATGAAACGATTTGATTCGATTGGAGGGGAAATGACAAGCAGTACTCAATTTGGACATTTAGGGATGTAGTTTCTAAGGGGTGTAATCACTTTTGTTGCCAGGGGTTTCGATATTAATGGCTATATTTTGAGGGGAAAATAAATGAACTTTTCATTGTGTCAAAGTGTCATTTTGTCAGTGTTGACCCATGAAAAGATATCCTTAAATATCTGCAGAAATTCTAGAGGTGTACTCTTTTTTTGATACACTGTATGTGTATTTTAGTTGATGACATACACCCATACCTAAACCACTTAAACTTGCCTTAGTTATTTAATAAACACGTCCCAAAACTAGTGATCACTTTCAGAAATAGTATCAAATAGATGTGCAACTATCCTCTCATTGGTCATGTCCATGTCATCCTTGCTTAGCAGATGCATGATAGGCCCCACACATGGTGGTGTCCAGACCAAATCACCACCGCAATATATCATGCCCTGATTTAACAGCCAGCAAAAGCTGGAGATCTCCTCCATATGTTTGGTGTCATTGAAGGATCACGCAGTGAGGATGAGCTGACTGCATGCTATATGAATCACAAAGTTAGGTGAAGCCATATGGAGGCCCCAAAATATGAGTAAAGGGCTGCATGAATGCAGATATATTATGAAGTTCCCACTGATGTCACATTGTAGACTGGGAAGTCGAATTGTTTCACAGGAGGTGTTTTGCTCCTTGAAACCAAAGCTTGAAACTCCCAGCATGCTCTCCAAGTCATGCACAAACGCTCATGGATCATTTCCTCTGTGTCAGGTGGTCCTGTCCAGCACTGTGAGCGTGGACGGCCACGTCCTCGCGGTGTCTGACAACATGTTCGTCCACAACAACTCTAAACACGGTCGGAGAGCTCGCAGACTGGAGCCCGGCGAGTCCGTGGAGAATACCATGGAGTATGGTAAGAAAATACCGTGCAACCTATCCACTTCTGCAATCATGTCATGTCTAGAAAAACTCAAAATTTGTCATTTTCTCCATATTAATGCATGCACAATTGCAGTACACTCGCATGCTGGAGAGTTTACGTACTACTACTACTAGGCTACTACAAAGACAGCGTTCCATTTCACCTACAGTGTGTGTTGAAGTTTTGTATTGAAAATAAAAGCGCCAGTGTATGACAATGCAATTCCCCGCAGCTAGACAGCGCCATGACACAAAACACATTTGATTACTAAGAGGTCCAATAAGCCTCGGTTCAATGCCCCCTTTTCACAAATGGCACCTTATTCAATGTGACCCGTTAGCAAGCAAGGTGTCAGGTGGTGAGCATGTTATATTGTTAAAAAAAAAAAAACTTTTCCAACATATACAGTGCCCTCCATAATTATTGGCACCCCTGAAAAAGATGTGGTTTTTAGCTTCTAATATATATATATATTTAATTCAAATAATATGGGACCTTAATGGAAAAAAAGAGAAAAATCCAACCTTCAATACAAGTGCCTTCATTCAGTGGGGAAAAAAATCCCACATAAAAAGAAAAATTTGACATCAAATCATGTGTGTCACAATTATTAGCACCCCTGGTGTTAATACTTTGTACAATTCCCTTTTGCCAACAAAACAAGGTCTGGGGACTGAGATGGCCATGGGAGGAGCTTGATTTTGTGTCTGGTGAACCATTTCTGTGTAAATTTGGCCATATGTTTAAGGTCATTGTCTTGCTGAACGACCCAGTGACGACCCATCTTCAGCTTTCGGGCAGAGGGCAACAGATTTTGATTTAAAATGTCCTGGTATTTCAAAGCATTCATGATGCCATGCACCCTAACAAGGTTCCCAGGGCCTTTGGAAGCGAAACAGCCCCACAGCATCACTGACCCACCCCCATACTTCACAGTGGGTATGAGGTGCTTTTCAGCATGCGCATCTTTCGTGGCACGCCAGACCCACTTAGAGTGTTTGTTGTCAAAAAGCTCAATCTTGGTCTCATCTGACCAAAGCACACGGTCCCAGTTGAAGCTCCCTCCACAGATTTTCTATGGGGTTGAGATCTGGAGACTGGCTAGGCCACTCCAGGACCTTGAAATGCTTCTTACGAAGCCACTCCTTTGTTTCCCTGGCTGTGTTTTTGGGATCATTGTCATGCTGAAAGACCCAGCCACGTCTCATCTTCAATGCCCTTGCTGATGGAAGGAGATTTTCACTCAAAATCTCTTGGTACATGGCCCCATTCATTCTTTCCTTTACACAGATCAGTCGTCCTGGTCCCTTTGCAGAAAAAAGCCCCAAAGCATGAGGTTTCCACCCCCATGCTTCACAGTGGGTATGGTGTTCTTCGTCTGCAATTCAGTACTCTTTCTCCTCCGAATACGACAACCTGTGTTTCTACCAAAAAGTTCTATTTTGGTTTCATCTAACCATAAAACATTCTCCCAGTCCTCTTCTGGATCATCCAAATGCTCTCTAGCGAACCGCAGACGGGCCTGGACATGTACTGGCTTCAGCAGGGGGACACGTCTGGCAGTGCATGATTTGAGTGCCTGGCGGCGCATTGTGTTACTGATAGTAGCCTTTGTTACTGTGGTCCCAGCTCTCTGTAGGTCATCCACTAGGTCCCCCCGTGTGGTTCTGGGATTTTTGCTCACCGTTCTTGATATCATTTTGACACCACGGGGTGAGATCTTGCATGGAGCCCCAGATAGACGGAGGTTATCAGTGGTCTTGTATGTCTTCCATCTTCTAATAATTGCTACCACAGTTGATTTCTTTACACCAAGCGTTTTACCTATTGCAGATTCAGTCTTCCCAGCCTGGTGCAAGTCTACAATTGTGTCTCTGGTGTCCTTCAACAGCTCTTTGGTCTTGACCATAGTGGAGTTTGGAGTGTGACTGACAGAGGTTGTGGACAGGTGTCTTTTATACCGATAGTGAGTTAAAAGGAGTGTGACTGACTGACATTGTTGACAGGTGTCTTTTATACTGATAATGAGTTAAAACAGCCATTAATATAGGTAACGAATGGAGCCTCGTCAGACCTCGTTAGAAGAAGTTAGACCTCTTTGACAGCCAGAATTCTTGCATGTTTGTAGGTGACCAAACACTTATTTTCCACTCTAATTTGGAAATAAATTCTTTAAAAATCAAACAATGTGATTTTCTGTTTTCTTTTTCCCACATTCTATTTCTCATCGTTGAGTTTTCCCCATGTTGACAATTACAGGCCTCTCTAATCTTTTCAAGTAGGAGAACTTGCACAATTGGTGGTTGACTAAATACTTATTTGCCCCATTGTATATTTGAAAACAGTACTTTAAAGCACTGTAATACACTTTTTGGAGATTAAAATTTTTGCGGGAACATTTTACCTCTACTGCTATTTCACTGGAAATTTAAAATTTAAACAGAGTGAGCAAAACCCTCTCATTAATTCCCATTTTGTCTGCCTTTTCAGCCACCCCTTGTATCAAAGCCATCAGTCCCAGTGAGGGCTGGACTACAGGTGGTGCTATGGTCATTGTCATTGGGGAGAACTTTTTTGACGGACTGCAGGTGGTGTTTGGAAGCATGTTAGTTTGGAGTGAGGTAAGAATTAAATTTTCTCATTTCATACCCGAGGCTAACATTTCACACATATGCCTCCTTTCTTATACTCATATTTTAATTTTCTTTGACATAAATGTGCGATTTTTCCCACAGCTAATAACACCACACGCTATTCGTGTCCAGACTCCGCCTCGTCACATTCCAGGGGTGGTGGAGGTCACATTATCCTATAAATCCAAACAATTCTGCAAAGGAGCCCCTGGACGCTTCATCTACACAGGTGATCTTAAATGGATAGATAGACAAACAGACAAATTGTTGTAGTGCTGCAACAAATAATCGATTAAACTCAAGTAATTGGATGAGAAAAAAAACCTTCGAATTGAATTTTGCTGCTTCGAGGATTTGTTTCATTAGAGTGGCGTTGTAATGGCTTGTTTTGAAAGTGTTTGGATTTAGTTTTATTGATTTGGGTGGATACACTGCCCTCTATTGTCAATAGTGAATATGACATAACTTCATCTAACATGGCTGAAACCAGCGGCTCCCTGTTAGGACCAACATAAGATGTGTTTTTGTTTGAGCAGTCTGTTTATGCATTTGTAATTTAGTTTAAGGCAATTTAGCAGTTTTTTGTGGGAATATGTGTTTGAAAGATTTGTTGAGAGCATTGTAAAAAAACAAGTTAGCGTTTTATTGCATTTAAGCTAATGGACTTTTGCTATGCAAGTTAGCCAATTGTTCTTTTGTTGTACTTTGATACTCATTTATTATTTTTTTAAATATTATTTTAGGTTAAGCTCAGGTGTTATAATTCATTTTTGAATGCATTTATTGCTTATTCTGCATAGTTTGAAAAAAACTCAATTATTCAAACTAATTGAAAGATTATTCGATTACTTAATTGTTAGCTGCAGCCCTAAATTGTAGTACCAACTGTAGGGCTGCAACTAACGATTATTTGTATAGTTGATTAATCTGATAAATTTCACTTTTTTTCAATAACCTTCACAGTTTAACTTGAGGCATGTTGTAAGTAACAATGAAAACAAAATCCCATTTCAAAGCACACTCTCTTGTATGACAATTTACAGTTTGAGTAGGAGTTTGTGTTGGGACTAAGCTGGAATATGAATGGGTTTATGTGTGTGGTTTCTTTATAAAAACAAAATTTACTGTCAACTTTACTATTTAACAATAACTCAAGCGCTCATATACTTCTCCAAAACACAATACAAACGGACGGTAAGGACACTGATTAGCAAAATTGCTAACTTGCTTAGCCTTCCGTGATAAGTAGTAAAGTCTCATCAACAAAGAATACAAAGGATGCCATCAGCTTCATTTATTCACCTCTGAACCAGCTCTCGACATTTGGTAATATTGTTGATTCAGCCACCCAACCTGAGTGTAGTAGTGAACTCTCTCTCTCCCTTGCTCTAATCACCCTAAACTCTCACATTACAAACAAACAAGGACCCAAACGGGACTGCTCATAGCTGCCGGCAAAAATTAATAATCAAATCCGTTGGCAGCTCATTTATTAATCAATTTTAATTGATTACTTGTTGCAGCCACATGAAGAAGCTAGTTTAGATAGTAAGATGTCTGAAAATTGGCAAAATGTGAATTGTTTTCCAAAGTAAAAGCATATTTTTTTGACTTAACTAAAGTATAATAAGGAAATCTGATAATATTTACAGTTGAGAAGATATACTGTATATATATATACACATATATATACAGTATATATATATATATATATATACATACTGTATGTTATAATTTCAAGAGTTTAGACAAGTCTAAGGTGAACGATTAATTGGTAATCAAAATAGTTGTCGATGAATTTGCTAATCGATTAGTTGTCGATTAATCCATTAATTGTTGCACCTCTAACCAACTGGAACATGTGCTAGATCTTTATGGTACCCTCTGCCTTTGAATTTTAGCTTTGAACGAGCCGACAATAGATTACGGTTTCCAACGGCTTCAGAAAGTCATTCCGCGGCATCCTGGCGACCCAGAAAAAATGGCTAAGGTGAGATGTTGACATATTCAGATCTATAGTTATAATCTACAGTAATTGCAAACCAAACAATATATTTCATGCACCTTTAAACTATATCATTGGACAAAATCTGAAGCAATAATCGCATTTTTGTTTTGCAGGAAATTCTACTGAAAAGAGCAGCAGATCTCGTAGAGGCTCTATACGGGAATCCACACAGTAATCAGGTAAAATTTGGGGCCCATTACCAGTTCATTGGAAAATTATCTTTTACACACTGGGCTAAATTGCAAATGTTAACTTGCATATACGCCATGCATTTCAGCTAATGCTATATTGGCTTGTGAGAGAATTCCAGGGGCGCTGGAAGTCACTCATTGCAGGGGGTGCTGAAATCTTATTGTTTCCCCATCCAAAAACAGCCCTTTCGTTCCAAATACATACAAGGTGTGCACAATGGCAGTACACACGCATGCAGGATACTTTACATACTACTACTAGGCTACTACAAAGACAGCGTTCTATTTCACCTAGGGTGTGTGTTGGAGTTTTTGTAGTGGAAATAAAAGCGCCCGTGTATTATACGGCAAATCCCTGCAGCTAGACGGTGCTATGACACACAAACACATTTGAAAACTAAAAGGTCCAACAAGCCTCGGTTTAACACCCACTTTTCACAACACTCAAATCACAAACTAATATCCAACCGCGCACTGCGCAGCGGCAGCTCAACAGCAACAACAAACAATAATATGGCTATAATGCAAGCTATTTCAAGTTCTCCACGGTCTAACTCTGCAGCTAACTTTTTCTTGCAAGGCACTATTGTAAACTCTCATAATCATCTTCATTTTTGACCTCGAACTGAATGTGAAAATGTTGCCGTTTTTGTTAGAAAAAAATCGCCAATTTGTTTTTGCGCTATATTAAAGGAAACTACGGTCTTAAACTTGTAAGCTCTAATAAGCCACAATTGTTCTCTTTTGCTATAATATGATATTAGAAACATTATTGCCAATGATTTAAAAATCTTTAATATTTAGAACATGTTTTGACCTACGAAGGGCGCCATACTTTACGTGCGCAATGCACACTGGGGGTGATGACGCGGTTGGGCTGGACTAGGAGAATAGCTATGCTAGCTAGCAAGTGAAGCTAGTATGACGACTGGCATGATTTTGTCACATTCTGCTGGTGTTCAGATTTTTTTGTTACAGAGGTGTGGACTGAGTTCCCCAACGTCATACATGTATCCAATACCTGCTCATTAGCAGTATCGTTAAACCGATCCTAGGCAGCTTGCCGAGATATTGACTTGCTGCCATTTGACAGTTTGTATTCTTGACCCCTTCGTTGCGAGTTGAATCCATGGCTTGGTTTTTTTCGTTCGTCTGCCTCTCACTGTGCATTTTCTTCGGGTATTCTTTTTTGCTTGTTATTGAACCCGAGCTAATATCACGGACCCTTTTTTTAATCCCCCTTTTTACGATCCTGTGTTTTTTGTGTGTTCAATCAACCCTTGTACGCAAACCCTGTGTTATTGTTGTCTGCTTGCTTCCGCATTCGCGGACTGTAACAGTTTTGTTGGTTGTCATCTGAGGACTTGTTACTTATTGCAGCTAATAGATCGATAAACAATAAAAATACTATCAATGTCGAAAAAAATAACACTAATTAACACCACAAGGACCATGTTACCAAACAATGTGGTCTTGAACGCTACCTGCATGCAGCTGTCACCGTCACTAGACAAACACTACCGGTGTTCTGCAATCCCTTCCTGCGCGGCAAGACCACTACACATGCGCACATTGGTGAAAAGTGGCGAGTACTTACTATTTGTGTTTTTATTGAGTCTTTTATTACCTTTTCATTGCCTCAAAATACTTTTCGCATGTGTTTCCCTCTCATCCTTTTAAGCATAAGCAGAGT
The DNA here is from genome assembly GCF_030265065.1 of Corythoichthys intestinalis. Classification (NCBI taxonomy): domain Eukaryota; kingdom Metazoa; phylum Chordata; class Actinopteri; order Syngnathiformes; family Syngnathidae; genus Corythoichthys; species Corythoichthys intestinalis. Next base: position 61,088,940 of record NC_080397.1, on the reverse strand, counting down.
TTTCTTGTGGTAGCTTTAGAGCAGATTGTTGATCTGTTGACCACATTGGTCACGTAGCGTATTTAAACCACCCAGCGTTGTGCCGGACGGCGATCACTGAAAAGACGGAGTGTCTGTCCTAAAACCGGACAGGTGTTCAGCCTAGATAGGACACAGCGTAACAACTTCCTGGCTTTTTGGAACATTCGCTAGCACTATTGTAAAATCTCGGCGAGGAAATAATATCTTCAGATAGCCACACGTGAAGCTTTGTTTACATTTTATTGAACCAATGATATAGGACGTTTCTAAGTGAAGCCACTCTTAGCCACTCACAGTCCAGTTGTGACAACCGTGGTGCTAAGTTGCATCACATAAACTGAACCACGGCCCATTCTCTTTAAAATGTAATGCAGGGGTCTGCAAATCCGGTCCTCAAGAGCCGCTATCCAGCTTGTTTTCCATGTCTGCCTCCTTTAAAGGGATCCTGTTTTTAAGACAAGTAATTCTTAAAAGATACATGTTAGTATGAGTTATAATAATTTGATATTAAAACCCCTCTTAATGTTTTTGTTTTAATAAAGTTTGGTCGCCATTCTTGTTACGTCGCAGTGCGTGACGTAACTGGTCCCGTTGCGGAAATTCCAGCGTGTCACTCGTTAGCTTTCCCAACATATCGTGAGTTCTACTCTTCCTATTTGAACCAGATCTGAAAAGTGAAGAGCAGGACAGCACTGTCGGTCGTTCACAAGACGAGCTTCAGGAAAAAAAGCGTGCAGCAAATACCTGATAAGACAAAAGTTGGGCAAAACTGGTGATGCGAGAGAGTCCTGTTGGGAGCGAGAGTGTATGCTGTCCGGTTTTATTAGCAGATATTCAAGGTAAGCATATTGCGTTTTCAAACGTTTCCCAATATGATTATAGAGATTGTTAGCATCCAGAGCTGTCGTGTGCTTTACATACAGTCCCGGCCAAAGAACACACCTTGTGTAATCCATGTCTTGTACATTGTAACGCGTGGTAGCTAGGATACGTGTATAAAAGTACCAAAAAAGGGGAGAAGCTTCCACTTATGCACATTTATTCACAAAAAATAATATTTCCACCTTGACCACTCTTCACTCGGGAGCTCAGCAGTGCGCAAACACGCGTTCCCTGACGAACTCCCAACATTGTTGTAAGGTCCACGTCAGAGTCACAGTCGTCACTGTAGTGTGCCATAGTGCTTTAATTATTTAGTATGATTTGGGGAAAACTCCCACGAAGAATAGTCAACAAAAAAGATAGCAATAGTAATCCAAATCTGCGTTTTTTACCCACTCGAAGATCCAGGAATTAGACTGATACCATGGCAATGTCGCAGCCGCGATTAGGCCGTCGATTCCACAAAATACACTGATCCGAAAAGCCGCTGTGGGACCGACGAATCAAAAAAATGGACGGATCCGAAACCAATATTGCAGACGCGGGGGGACCGTCGGATCCAGAAAATAGACGGATCCCTTACTTGACTGAGGATCCAGGAAAAATGCTCGGGCGCTAGTTGTAACGCGTGGTGGGTAGGATGCGTGCATACAGGGACCAAAAAGGGGGAGAAGCTTCCACTTATGCACATTTATTCAGTAAAAATAATAATTCCACCTTCACCACTCACTTCACTCCCCTTGTTTCCATTTGACTGGAAATTGCATCCAAAAGCAGCACATCGTGGCATTTTACTTCGCGAGTTTAGGCAGCAATAAGCAATTGTTGAACACGAAAGATACCAAAGACGTCATCACTGCGAGCCCTCAAATCATGGCGCCAACTAACGGTCAAAATATGGACTAAATATTATAAAATATTGGCATTGATTTAACATTTTATGTGTTTCTAACAACATATTTTAGTACAAGAGAACAATTGTGGTTTATTAGAGCCTACATGTATTTAAGTTAGAGGATCACTTTAACACACCTGAATCAAATGATCAGCGAGCTCTGCACGAGCCTGATCGCGATCCTGATTATTTGATTCAGGTGTGTTAAAGGACGGAGACATGGAAAACAAGCTGGATAGCGGCTCTCGATGACCAGACTTGCAGACCCCTGGGCTGATGAGTTGTGCTTGACACCGGACGCATCACTGAAAAGGCTGAGTGTCGATCCTAAAACTGGACAGGTAGTGTACCCTAGATAGGAAACAGCGTAACAACTTATCAACGTATACATGACAGGATTTTACTTTTAATCGGTTTGGGAAAGGAATATTCTACACCTGTGAACTGGACGGAAATTTCATGTCAATTTGGCTTGTTTATTCCGACTGAGGTGGTCTTGTTTGGCCATATTTGGATTGTAATTGGAATATTTGGCTCCATGTAAACCTGGCTATTGTTTCTTGTCTCTTATATGTTCTGTAGGACATGTTACTAAAAAGAGCCGCCGACATTGCGGAAGCCCTCTACAGTGTTCCCCGTCCTCACAGTCAGCTGCAAGCACTTCCCAGCTCACCAGCCCACGGCAGTGTCATGGGTTTAGGTTCCTACCCTCCCCAATTAGGCGTTAGCATCGGCGAGCCAGGACAGAGCGGCCAAGGTGAGTGAGCGGAACGGCTTCTAATTTGAGCTTCTATGCAAAAGATTCATTTACTGTGTGACCCAAGCCTTTTTTTAAAATATTGCCTTCAGGTTATATTCGCAACTCCAGCAGCTTATCACCAAGAGGTTACCCGTCAGCTTCCACACCTCAACAGTCAAGCTACGGAGGCGGCGGAGGAATGACTGGAGGCTATGGAACTGTTCCTATGACCAGTCTAGGAGTTCCTGGGTCACCTGGCTTCAGCAGCGCTTCTCCCACGGGATCCCCTTACAGTAAGACCTTTTTTGTTGAACATGGCGTTAAAGGGAACCACAGACAGAAACACTTGCAATTCTTAAAAGATAAATGTTTGTATGAGTTATATTAATTTGATATTCAAACCCCTCTTAATGTTTTAGTTTTCAAAAAATTTGAAAAATTAGTTTAACAAGTAGGTCGCCATTGTTTTTGACGACGCAATACGCTCTGGGCGGTGACGTCACTGGGTGGCGCTGTTTTACTTCCACAGTGTCACTCGTTAGCTACATAAACATCTCGGCGGTTCTCCCCTTCCAATTTGAACACGAGCAGAAAAGCACTGTCGATATTTCACAAAACAAGCAGCAAAAGCAATGTAATGAAGGTCCCCAGCGGGATTCGAACTCGCGTTTCCCGTGCGACGGGCGAGTGCATAGACAAAAAAAACAAAACTATACTTCCGCGTGATATTAGAGTAGAAAACGCAACTGAAAAGAAAACACCGCTGGCTTGACCACGGAATTATAAAAATCCGCTTCAGACAGCAAGCAGACAACAATAACCTAAGGATTGCGTGAAAGGGTTTATTGAACACACACACGAAAAAGGGTCCGTGACAGTAGGTCGGGATCGATTAAAAAAAAAAAAAAAAAAAAAAAAAAAAAAAAAAACCTTGGAAAAACGCGGTGAGAGGCAGACAAACGAGAAAAAAAGGCAATGATGCAACTGGCAATGATACACAAACTGTCAAATGGCAGCAAGTCAATATCTCGGCAAGCCGCCTAGGATCGGTTTAACGATACTGCTAATGAGCAGGAATTGGATACAGGTATGGATCGGTTTAAAGACACTGCTGATGAGCTGGCATTGGATGCAGGTACGACGTTGTGAACTCATCCCACAGCTCTGTAACAAAACAATCTGGCCAGTAGCAGAATGTGACAAAATCATGCTAGTCGCCATACTAGCTTCGCTTTCCAGCTAGCACAGCTATTCTCTCCCAAATGCATCATCACCCCCAGCGTGGATTGTGCGTGTAAAACATTGCGCCCTTCTTAGGTCGGATCATGTACCAAATATGTTGTTTTAACCTGGGTTCAATCATTGGGTTCGGTGTAAAAGGGTTTATTAAACACACCAAAAAATGCGCGATAGCAAAAAGGGAGATGCAAAAAAAGGGTCCGTGACAGTAGGTCGGGATCGGTTAAAAAAAAAAAAAAAAACCCAGAGGAAAAACGCGGTGAGAGGCAGACAAACGAAAAAAAACACGGCAATGATACAACTAGCAACGAAGGGATATACAAACTGTCAGATGGCAGCCAGTCAATATCTCGGCAAGCCGCCTAGGATCGGTTTAAAGACACTGCTGATGAGCTAGAATAGGATGCAGGTACGATGTCGGGAATGTATCCCACAGCTCTTTATCAAACAATCTGACCAAAATCATGCCTGTCGGCATACTAGCTTTGCTTGCTAGCTAGCTCAGCTATTCTCCCAGTCCAGCCCAACCGCGTCATCACGCCCAGCGTGCATTGCGCGGGTAAACCATGGCGCCCGCCGTAGGTCAAAACATGTACTAAATACTATAAATTTTTAAATGAATGGCAATAATATAGTAAGTGTTTTAAATAAAATTTTAGTACAATAGATCAATTGTGGCTTATTAAAGCCTCCAAGTCTTTATGTCCGAGGTTCTCTTTAAGATGTCCAAACCTCATACTGACGTCATACTCTCCTCTACAGTAATGCCGTCCAGCCCAACTATACCCGGAAGCTCCAGCTCGTCGTCATCTCTGTTGCCTTTCTCCTCTTTCCCGTCCGCCGCTAAACAGAAGAGCGCGTTTGCTCCCGTGCTCAGGCCGCAGGGCTCCCCTTCCCCAGCCTGCCCCGCCTCAGCGGCGAACAGCTTCAGAGGTAGCCATCCCACTCACTATCTGACCCCGCTCTCCGAACTTACGAATGCAGTCTAACCCTCTTCCTCTAACCACCACAAGCTTTTGACTGATCCAGAAAGTTGCTGGATGTGCAGTACATGAATGCAAAATTAGAATCATAGATTTTGCGTATTTCTTTCTCTCCAGCGATGACGGGCCTGGTTGTCCCTCCGATGTAGCAAATCTACCCCAGACCACTGCTTCACTTAGCCCCTCTTTTGGCACTAAGAGGGCAGGGCCAATGGAAAATGTGTTCCATAGCAGCCGTGACTTACTTTGCTACCTGAGCCCATCCAGCCATTTCTTAGTCCTTTCTAACCCGGGTGGATGAACGGGCAAACGTTACAAACTATCCAAAGACGAGACATCTGTTCAAGAGGTAGAGGAGATTACCTCAGCCCTACTACAGGCAGGAAATGTTTCTTTGCTAACCAGACTGGGCCATACCACACTGTGACGTGACATCAAGAAAAACAAACTGTATGGTCCCAATTCCGCCACAAGCTTCAAAAGCTCTATGTTTTGTACTTGCGTACTATCACATGCTATATTCTTAATACAACCCCTAGCAAAAAGTATGGATTTACCAGTCTCAGACTAGCACTAATTCAGACATTATATTATGTAGAAAAAACTCTGATAAAAAGCTTGAGAAAATAATGAATTAGTTCAAAAGTGCGACTCCTTGAAATTCAGAAACACTAAAAGAAATGAATAAAAAACATTCTGGTGGTCAGTAAATGTTAATTTTATAGTTCATGGAATTTATATATGGAATCACTCCATTCTGAGGAAAAAAATATGGAATCACTCCATTTTGAGTAGAAAATACAGACACGCCCAGTCAATTTCCTTTCCTTAATTGGGCCCCTGCCTCAGATTAGATCTGCTCGTTAGTCAGCAGTTAAAAACAGTGCAGTTATCACACCTCGGACGGCTGCTGGACCACGTGGATTCAGAAAAATCATGGCTCCAACAAGAGAGATGTCTCTTGAGAATAAGGAGAGGATATCAAACTTCTTGAAAAATTGATGCCAAAGATGTGGGCTGTTTACAGTCAGCTATATCAAAAATCTGGACCAAGTACATGGCAAGGTTGTTGAAGTTAAGCGTACTGGTAGACATTCACACATCATGACAAACAACTAAAGGCCATACTAGTATGTCTTGAAAACAGAAGATGTACAACAACACAAATGAAGAAGCAATGGGAGGAAGCTGGAAGCAAGGTATGTGACAGAACTGTGCAAAATCGCCTAAAGGAAATGGGATTTTCATACAGGAAAGCTAAAAGGAAACCATCATTGACACTTAAACAGAAAAGAACAAGGCTGCAATGGGCTAAGGGGAGGCAATCATGGACTATGAATAACTGGATGAAGGTTATTTTCAGTGATGAGTCAAGAATCTGATGTTTTCTTCAGGCAGTTATCTTTGTAAATCTCACTGGAACAGCACCAAACAAACGTTCCAGCACCATCACCGTGTCAAGAGTCAAGAATCTACAAGGTAACCAAACAAACGTTCTAGCATCATCACCGTGTCAAGAGTCAAGAATCTACATTGGACAAGGTGATGATGCTGGAACATTTGTTTGGTGCCGTTCCAGTGAGATTTACAAAGATGACTGCCTGAAGAAATACTAAAAGAAATGAATTACAAAACATTGTGGTGGTCAGTAAATATTACTTTTTAGAGCAAGTGCAGGAAAATATATATGGAATCACTCCATTCTGAGGGAAAAAAATGGAATCATGAGAAACAAACAAAGAAATAACAATCAAAACGCATCTCTAGTAATTAGTAGCACCACCTCTGCCTTTTATGACAGCTTGCAGTCTCTGAGGCATGGACTTGATGAGTATTCTTCATCAATTTGGTGCCAACTCTCTTTGATTGCAGTTGCCAGACAGTTTTAGCTCTGTGGCATGATGCATTGTCATCTTGGAAAATGACAAGCATGTTTTCAATTGAAGGGATAAGAAAGCTGTCTAAAATTATTAAACAGAAATAACAATCAAAGCACATCTCTAGTATTTAGTAGCACGACCTCAGGCTTTTATGGCAGCCTGATGAGTGACAAACAGTATTCTTCGACAATTTGGTGCCAACTCTCTTTGATTGCAGATGCCAGATCATCCTTGCAGGTCGGAGCCTTGCTGTGGACAATTTTTTTCAATTTCCACCACAGGTTTTCAATAGGGTTGAGACCTGGGCTATTTACAGGCCATGACATTGACTGGAAGAGTCTTTCTCCAAGCAATGCTTTAACAGCATTATCACCTTGTCAAGAGTCAAGAATCTGCATTGGACAAGGTGATGATGCTGGGACTTTTGTTTGGTGCTGTTCCAGTGAGATTTACAAAGATGACTACCTGAAGAAAACATTAAAATTCCCTCAGTCCTTGATGATATGGGGCTGCATGTCAGGCAAAGGCACTGGGGAGATGGATGTGGTTAAATGTTCAATAAATGCACAGGTTTACATTGACATTTTAGACAGCTTTCTTATCCCTTCAATTGAAAATATGTTTGTCATTATCCAAGATGACAATGCATGATGCCACAGAGCTAAAACAGCATCCCATATCATCAAGGACTGAGGGAATTTGATGTTTTCTTCAGAAAGTATCTTTGTAAATCTCATTGGAACAGCACCAAACAAACGTTCCAGCATCATCACATTGTCCAATGCAGATTCTTGACTCTTGACAAGGTGATGATGCTGTTAAAGCATTCCTTGGAGAAAGAATCTTCCAGTCAATGCCATGGCCTGCAAATAGCCCAGATCTCAACCCCATGTAGATTCAGTGTAGTCCAATGTAGATTCTTGACTCTCGACAAGGTGATGATGCTGGAACGTCTGTTTGGTGCTGTTCCAGTGAGATTTACAAAGATGACTGCCTGAAGAAAACATCCAAACTCCCTTAGTCCTTGATGATATGTCCAATGTAGATTTTTTACTCTTGACAAGGTGATGATGCTGGAGCGTTTATTTGGTGCTGTTCCAGTGAGATTTGCAAAGAAGACTGCCTGAAGAAAACATCAAAATTCCCTCAGTCCTTGATGATATGGGGCTGCATGTCAAGCAAAGGCACTGGGGAGATGGCTTTGGTTAAATCTTCAATAAATGCACAAGTTATCATTGAATTTTTAGACAGCTTTCTTATCCCTTCAATTGAAAATATGTTTGTCGTTTTCCAAGATGACAATGCATGATGCCACAGAGCTAAAACAGCATCCCATATCATCAAGGACTGAGGGAATTTTGATGTTTTCTTCTGGCAGTATCTTTGTAAATCTCACTGGAACTGCACCAAACAAACGTTCCAACATCTTGTCCAATGTAGATTCTTGACTCTTGACAAGGTGATGATGCTGGAACCTTTGTTTGGTTGCCTTGTCCAATGTAGATTCTTGACAAGGTGATGATGCTGGAACATTTGTTTGATGCTGTTCCGGTGAGATTCACAAAGATAACTGCCTGAAGAAAACATCAAAATTCCATCAGTCCTTGATATGTCCAATAACTTGTATAGAGCCTTTCTACCTTTTTTAAGGCTCTCAAAGCGCTTTACACTGTCTCCTCATCTACCTACTGGTGACACAGCACCAGGAGCAACGTGGGGTTCAGTATCTTGCTCAAGGATACTTAGACGAGTTCATCAGGGGGGAGAACCGAACACACAACCTCTGGGTTGTGGAACGACTACACTAACACTGAGCCACACCATCCCCAAGAATGATGCTGGAACGTTTGCTTGGTGCCGTTCCAGTGAGATTTACAAAGAGGACTGCCTGAAGAAAACATCAAAATTCCCTCAGTCCTTGATGATATGGGGCTGCAGGTCAGGCAGAGGCACTGGGGAGACGGCTGTGGTTAAATCTTCAATAAATGCACCAGTTTACATTGAAATTTTAGACAGCTATCTTATCCAATGACAATTGAAAATATGTCATTTTCCAAGATGACAATGCATCATGCCACGGAGCTAAAACACCATCCCATATCCCATATCAGCAAGGACTGAAGGAATTTTGATGTTTTCTTCAGGCAGTCATCTTTGTAAATCTCACTGGAACAGCACCAAACAAACGTTCCAGCATCATCACCTTGTCCAATGTAGATTCTTGACAAATTTGTTTCTCATGATTCCATATATTTTTCTTCAGAATGGAGTGATTCTATATTTATTTCCCTGCACTTGCTCTATAAAAGTAACATTTACTGACCGCCACCATGTTTTTTATTCATTTCTTTTAGTGTTTCTGAATGCTAAAGAGTTGCACTTTTGAACGAATTCATTATTTTTTTCAAGCTTTTTATCCGCGTTTGTTCTACATAATAAAATGTCTGAGCGAGTGCTCGTCCGAGACTGGTGTTTCCATACTTTTTGCCAGGGGTTGTACTTCCATCACCTGCCCCGAACCTATGCCAGAGATGTATACATGAGCACTGAACAATTTTGAATAATGGACAGCTCTGACAAGCAGGGTGCTATTTGTCTGTGTATGGACACTTTAAACAGCATGTGTGTACACTGTCTGTGAGTTAGCGACATGTTTTTTGTAGTAGACTTTTTTGATGACAATTTACATTCCAGAAAAAAAAAAATTAGACCCTTTATTTTTTTGTTCTGAGCTCAAAGATTTTACACGTGAGAATTGTCTCAAGGGTTATTACTAAAGGAATTCATATATTGATTTATTTAAGTACAAGCAATTTAACTTATTATAGCTAGTTTAGCGAATAATATAAACATGTTTTATGAAAGTGATTCTGTTTCAAAATGTCGATTTGAACGTTACATTTGGCTTTCTTCAAGAACTTGGAATAAGAGCTACTTGCCTAACTAGGATTACAGTTGCGGATGCATTATGAGTGAGACCATAAAAGAAGGTTATTGTCCTTGTATAAAGGGGAAAAAATGTTAGTTAGCCTTTTTTCATGTGTAATGCATGCTTTTTTTGAACTGACACAATACTGTAATTATATCATCCTACATGGAAAATTTGATACAATAGCATAACATTAGATGATCAGCTTCATTCAACATGTTTCTGCAGAGCTCATGTTAGTCACTATGCAGTACAGTATATGAAAGCACAATAAAAGGCGTCAGTACATAATGGGTACGACATATTTTTCATTTATATATATATATTTTCCTTTCATTTTGTCATTGATAGTTAACCACAACACAAATGTCATTCTCAGGATGTGAAAACAAAGTTCGACGACATTTATAAAATTGTTTTTTACGGAGCCCCTAAAGGGACATCGACAGAAATAAATTTAAGCCATCTGGTGCACACCAGATAGTATGTGGTGCGCACTAGAAACTATCTGGTGCACACGAGAACTATCTGGTGTGCACCATTTAGTATGTGGTGCGCACAAGAAACTATCTGGTGGGCACCAGATAGCATGTGCTGACACTATAAACTCTCTGGTGCGCACCAGGCACTAAACACCTATCGAGTGTGCTCCAGAAAATATCATGTGGGCACCAGATAGTATGTGGTTCGCACGAGAAACAATCTGGTTGCGCACCAGATAGTATGCAGTGCGCACAAGAAACTATCAAACTATATGGTGGGCACCAGATAGTATGTGGTGTGTACTAGAAACTATTTGGTGCGCTCAAAAAACAATGTGGTGCGCAGCGATAATATGTGGTGCGCAATAGGAACAATCTGGTGCACACAAGAAACTATCTGGTAGGCACCAGATAGCATGAGGTGACACTGTAAACTATCTGGTGCGCACTAGAAACTATATGGTGCACAATAGGAACAATCTGGTGCACACCAAATAGTATGTGGTGCACACAAGAAACTATCTGGTAGGCATCAGATAGTATGTGCTGACACTATAAACTCTCTGGTGCGCACCATGCACTAAAAACCTATCTGGTGTGCCCCAGATTGTATGTGGTTCGCACTGGAGACTATTTGGTGCGCACGAGAAACTATCTGGTGCACACCAAATAGTATGAGGTGCACACAAGAAACTATCTGGTGGCCACCAGATAGTATGTGGTGGCAAAAGAAACTATATGTTGCGCACCAGAAACAATCTGGTTGCGCACCAGATAGTATGTAGTGCACACAAGAAACTATCAAACTATCTGGTGGGCACTAGATAGCATGTGGTGGCACTAGAAACTATCTTGTGCGCACTAGACACTATATGGTGTGCACCATAAACAATCTGGTGCGCAACAGATAGTATGTTGTGGCACCAGGCACCAAAAAAAACGTTCTAGTGTGCCCCAGTGTGTGCACATACTATCTGTTGCGCATCAGATTGTTTCTGGTGCGCACCAAATAGTATGTGGTGGCAATAGAAACTATCTGGTGCGCACTAGAAACCATGTTGTGCACCAGAAACAATCTGATGCGCACCAGAAACAATCTGATGCACACCAGAAACAATCTGATGCGCACCAGATAGTATGTGGTGCACACTAAAATCTATCTGGTGTGCCCCAGAAAATATCTGGGGCACACCAGATATTATGTGGTGGCACTAGAAATTATATGTTGCGCACCAGAAACAATCTGGTTGCGCACCAGATAGTATGTAGTGCGCACAAGAAACTATCAAACTATCTGGTGGGCACTAGATAGCATGTGGTGGCACTAGAAACTATCCGGTGCGCACTAGAAACTATATGGTGTGCACCTGAAACAATCTGTTGCGCAACAGATAGTATGTGCACCAGGCACCAAAAAAACTTTCTAGTGTACCCCAGAAAATATCTGGTGCGCACCAAATAGTATGTGGTGGCACCAGAAACTATATGTTGCGCACCAGAAAAAAATCTGGTGCGCACCAGATCATATCTGGTGGCACTAGAAACTATCTGGTGCGTACTAGAAACTATGTTGTGCACCAGAAACAACCTGATGCTCACCAGATGGTATGTGGTGCGCACTAGAAACTATCTGGTGTGCACTTCAAACTATGTTGTGCACCAGAAACAATCTGATGCGCAAAAGATAGTATGTAGTGTGCACTAGAAACCATCTGGTGCACACTAGAAACTATATTAAATTAAAAACTAGCAGCATTAAAAACTATCTGGTGTGCACTAGAAATTATCTGCTGCGCATCGGATACTTTCTAGTGCGCACCACATACTATGTGGTGAGCACTAGATGGTTTAAATTTATTTCTGTAGATGTGTCTTTGAAGCTCTGTAGTTTTTCGAGTTTGATTAACTTTATTTATTTGAAAATATTCACAATTTTAATGTTTGAAATCCATCATCCTTTAAAACGGTACAAACATGGTGCAAATGTAATTTGTATATCGCAAGGTGTAATTATATTTTGTGCTCCAAATAAAACAATGAAAAAAATCATGCAGAATCTTTGATTTTTATGTTCTGGATTGTGAATTTTCTTTTCTATTTACCAGTTCATATGACCGTTACTTATTTCCTGGATCTTGTTTTAATCAGTAGATCAGTCACCTGAATGCTTGGCCAGCTTTTCTTTTGTATACATAACTGATGAGCCGCAGCATCTTAATTGTAACGCGAGTGTTAAACACTGAGTAAAGCGTGTCAAGATAAACAACAACACCTACCTCCATCCCCCCATCTTCCTCCCTTTCTCCTCTCCAATGAGCCTGCTCGTCTCCAAGGACCAAGCCTCTGGGGGCCCCAAGTGAGAACCACATGAGTCTCTCTCCAGTGTGGCCGCCTCTTCTCCCTCTGAAAATGCACTTTGTCTCCAGAACATGTTGTATGGTTTCCTTGCTTTTTAAAGTCTTTGTCTGGCACGCATGGGCATCACCAGACATATTTAACTGAGGCTCGTGCCAGTAAATCCAAATAGCATAATCTACAGAATGTGCCTATTTACTATGGTCATATTACTCTATTCACTCCATATACACAATCAGTACATGGCTCCTTAACACAGGGTAGCACATAAGGAATGGAGCACAGGTGGGAACAATAAGTAATCCTAATCAGAGACAGGTGAAGCAGCATGATGGGTGAGTGGTGAAAACATGACCGGAAGAGATAACAATATACCTAGAAAGGACAATCCTCACCCAGACGTGACAACAGTACAATGACGTATAAAACATGTTACGAACAAGTGCCTTTCCTACGCTGGCAACGTAACCCGAATTTCCACGTAAATCAGAATTAACCCTGTAAAAATTCAAGAATAACTATCCAAAAACATGCACCGTAATTTCCCGTATATAACGCGCACTTTTTTTCCCCCAAAATCAACTTGTAAAATCATGGTGCTGATGGATGGGACATTTATTCATTTGTTCATTTACTTGTTACTTGTTATTTCCTTTTCATATAAAAAAGTCGATGTTTGCGTTATCTTCAAAACATGTTCTATTTCACTGTGCATAACGTAATTCATTTGTACTTATTTTTGTTAATATATGTTACTTTATAAATAAATGAATAAATAAATAAGTCAATGTTTACATAATCTTCAACTTTAATGTACTGTACATCCATAGATTTAATAATAATATTGACAGGACACAGGGACGATTAATTGGGGGCCCGTATTGTTGACGTGGCCGTCAAAGCTGACCGAGTGGAATCACAGACAAATAGCTTTTCCGTTCAAAATTCTTGTGAATAAATGCTTAAATCCTTGAATTCTTTATATATATGGATGCAAAACAGTCTTGATTCTTGGTTAAAATAAAATAAAAAATAAAAAAAACAACAACATGCGGGTAGCATTTATTTTACGTAAATATGTTCAAATACGATGCTAGTCTGTCAGTCAATGTGGCGGCCGCCATATGTAAACGGAGCTTTTCGGGTGAAAATTCTTGTGAATAAATGCTTAAATCCCTGATTTCTTTTTAGATATGGGCGCAAAACAGTCTCGATTCTTGGTTAAAAGCAAAAAAAAAAAAGCGTGCAGTTAGCATTTATTTTACGTAAACATGTCGAAGTACGATGCTAGTCTGTCAGTCAATGTGGCGGCCGCCATATGTAAACGGAACTTTTTGGGTGAAAATTCTTGTGAATAAATGCTTAAATCCCTGAATTCCTTGTAGATATGGATGTAAAACAGTCTCAATTCTTGGTTAAAACCAAAAAATAGGCAGTTCGTATTTATTTAACGTAAATATGTCAAAGTACGATGCTAGTCTGTCAGTCAATGTGGCGGCTGCCATATGCAAACAGAGCTTTTCCGGTGAAAATTCTTGTGAATAAATGCTGAAATCATTGAATTCTTAATAGATATGGACGTAAAACAGGTTCTTGGTTAAAAGCAAAAAAAAAAAACCCAAAAAAACGTGCAGTTAACATTTATTTTATGTAAATATGTCAAAGTACGATGCTTGTCTGTTAGTGAATGTGGCCTAATGTAAACAGAGCTTTTTGGGTGAAAATTCTTGTCAATAAATGCTCAAATCCCTGAATTCTTTACAGATATAGACGTAAAATTGTCTCAATTCTTGGTTAAAAGCAAAAAAAATAAAAATAAAACGTGCAGTTAGCATTTATTTTACTTAAATATGTCGAAGTACGATGCTAGTCTGTCAGTTTATATTAAAAAAAATATATATAAAATATATATAATATACATATACTGGACTGTCTCAGAAAATTAGAATACACAATATTCTAATTTTCTGAGACAGTCCTGTATATTGTTCTATGTAAAGGACGTCAGCCAAGGTCGGCCCCCCACATTTTTACCACGCCAAATCTGGTCCCCTTTGCAAAAAGTTTGGACACCCCTGCTTTAAATGGTGGATTAATGTACAGGATGTCTCAGAAAATTAGAATATTGTGTATTCTAATTTTCTGAGACAGTCCAGTATAATATATATAATATACAGTACTGTGCAAAAGTTTTAGGCAGGACACCTGCCTAAAGTTTTAGGCAGGACACCTGCCTAAAACTTTGGCACAGTACTGTATATTTTTATTATATTATGTATATACAGGATATACTGTATGTACATATTTTCCCCAACTGGAAGCTTCCATGATCCTAATAAATCTAATAATAAAAATATATATATATACAGTGCTGTGCAAAATATATCTATATATATATCTATATAGATATATACATCTATCTATCTATCTATCTATCTATCTATCTATCTATCTATCTATCTATCTATCTATCTATCTATCTATCTATCTATCTATCTATCTATCTATCTATCTATCTATCTATCTATCTATCTATCTATCTATCTATCTATCTATCTAGATAGACAGATAGACAGATATCTATCTAGATAGATAGATAGATAGATAGATAGATAGATAGACAGATAGACAGATATCTATCTATCTAGATAGTGGGTTTTCCCATTGGCAGTGTATCAAATACTTGTTCTCCCCACTGTATATCTATCTATCTATCTATCTATCTATCTATCTATCTATCTATCTATCTATCTATCTATCTATCTATCTATCTATCTATCTATCTATCTATCTATCTATCTATCTATCTATCTATCTATCTATCTATCTATCTATCTATCTATCTATCTATCTATCTATCTATCTATCTATCTATATATATATATACATATATATATATATGTATACATATATGTATACTGTATATATATATATTTAATTACCTTGAATCCTCGAACAAATCACTCCTGAGACAATCCTTCCTATTTGTATGTGGTACAGCTTTTCTACTTTTTCAACATAAATCCGGCGTTGGATCGCTGCATGTGTCGCTGCGAACAATTGAAGCGGATTGTGAGATGGCGCAGTGAAGGTCGAATCTGACCTCTATATCATTATGAAGTTTATGTCCCAATACATAAACTCCCAACACACACGGTAGGTGAAATAGAATACTGTCTTTGTAGCAGCCTAGTAGTAGTATGTAAACTACACAGTATGCGTGTTTACTGCCATTGTGCACTTCTGGTATGGGGAAAAAGTGCAAGCATGAGAAATTTGGACCGAAACTGCTGTTTGGATGTACAGGAGAAAACTAAAAAAGTTCCTCAGCACCCCCTGCTCTAAGTGACTTCCAGTCTAGTGACGCCCCTGCCTCTTCTCCACTTTCCCCCCCCAGAAATGGCCCTTCTCCGTTAATGTAATTAGCGCTGGTAAAGGAGGGCAGTTAATTACCCACTCTATTTTGATCGGGTAATTAATGTAATGCCAGGAAACAGCAACTGTTTCATTAACATAGCGCTCAAAGCAGTAAGGGGGCAGGGTAGCACCCATGCCTTCGTATAACATATTTACAGAAAATCAAGAATCAACTACTCGGACATACAGTGGTATGAAAAAGTATCTGAACCTTTTGGAATTTGTCACATTTCTGAATAAAATCACCATCAAATGTGATCTGATCATTGTCAAAATCACACAGATGAAAAAACAGGGTCTACTTGAACTAAAACCACCCAAACATTCATAGGTTTTCATATTTTCATGAGGATAGCATGCAAACAATGACAGAAGTGGAAAAATAATTAAGTGAACCCTGTGCTTAAGGAGACTTAAAGAGCAATTGAAACCAATTTTTACCAAACATTTTAAGTCAGGTATGTGCACAATCACTGATGAGTGGTTTAAAGCTGTATCATTGTATCATCATTGCGTATCATCACCAAGTTGGCGTTGTCCTTGTAGATCGATGCTACAATATGTGTTAGTCTGTCAATGTTCATTCAAAATACTTGGAAATCTTTGTTTATGGAGTTTTTTTTTTTTTAATTTTACATTTAAAAAAAAAATTTCAGACGAAAAGGTTTTTACTAAGCATTGGTTTGTCCTTGTAGATCGATGCTACAATATGTGTTAGTCTGTCAATGTTCATTCAAAATACTTGGAAATCTTTGTTTATGGAGTTTTTTTTTATTTTATTTTACATTTAAAAAAAAATTTTCAGACGAAAAGGTTTTTACTAAACCTCAACTAAAACTAGACGAAATTAGTGTTGAGTTTTCGTCAACAAAAAATAGACAAACACAGTTTGAGATGACTAAAATATGACTAAGACAGTAAGTAAGACAAATGTTTATTCTTTGCATTCTGGATCGTTAGTTGATGATTAATGTTAATATAATTTCTGTTCAAATTTTGCAATTTAAATTTGCTAATAAAATCCAGACATTTATCCTGGAAGTTTTCAAAATGTTTTAGTAGTTTTTTAAAACAAAGTTCTGAATTAGGGCTGTCAAATTTTTTTTTTTTTAATTAATCACGTTAAAATATTTGACGCAATTAACGCACATGCCCAGCTCAAATAGATTAAAATGACAGCAGTGTAATGCTGTTTACTAACACCGCTGACTCTGTCATTTTGCATCTAGTTCAACATACATGTGATATCTATGAGACGCATCAGATGCTACCTGCTACCACCGAATCATGCGGGCTAGTTTTTAGCAACGACGGCGTAGTTTGTAGAGGCTGTCGGCTACAGAAAGTTTTTTTTTTTTTTTGCTTCTTCCTCTACGTACGTGACATTAGCGCGTTGTCCCGCATTAAAAGTAGTCCGGGCAAAACGTGATGCTTAGAGCTGGCAAAATTAAACGATTCCTCGAGGTGAATAAAATTACTCGGATCAATTTTTAAACTCGAGTTGCTCGAGTATTCGTTTCAGCTCTAGTTCAGATACTTTTTTATACCAATGTATGGCACTCAAGCACCTACAGTGGGGCTAAAAGGTATTTAGTCAACCACTAATTGTGCAAGTTCTCCCACTTGAAAATATCAGAGAGGCCTGTAATTGTCAACATGGGTAAACCTCAACCATGAGAGACAGAATGTGGAAAAATAAAATCCAGAGAATCCCATTGTTTGATTTTTAAAGATTTTATTTTCAAATCATGGTGGAAAATAAGTATTTGGTCAATACCCAAAGTTCATCTCAATACTTTGTTATGTCCCCTTTGTTGGCAATAACGGAGGCCAAACTTTTTCTGTAACTCTTCACAAGCTTTTCATACACTGTTGCTGGTATTTTGGCCCATTGCTCCATGTAGATCCCCTCTAGAGCATTGATGTTTTGGGGCTCTCGTTGAGCAACACGGACTTTCAACTCCCTCCGTAGATTTTCTGTGGGGTTGAGACCAGGAGACTGGCTAGGCCACTCCAGAAACTTGAAATGCTTCTTACGAAGCCACTCCTTTGTTGCCCTAGCTGTGTGTTTGGGATCATTGTCATGCTGAAAGACCCAGCCACATCTCATCTTCAATGCCCTTGCTGATGGAAGGAGAGTTTCACTCAAAATCTCTCGATACATGGCCCCATTCATTCTTTCCTTTACACAGATCAGTCGTCCTGGTCCCTTGGCAGAAAAACAGCCCATGTTTCCACCCCCATGCTTCACAGTGGGTATGTTGTTCTTCGGATGCAATTCAGTATTCTTTCTCCTCCAAACACGAGAACCTGTGTTTCTACCAAAAAGTTCTATTTTGGTTTCATCTGACCATAACACATTCTCCTAGTCCTCTTCTGGATCATCCAAATGCTCTCTAACGAACCGCAGACGGCCCTGGACGTGTACTTTGTTCAGGTCCCCCCGTGTGGTTCTGGAATTTTTGCTCACCGTTCTTGTTATCATTTTGACGCCACCGGGTGAGATCTTGCATGGATCCCCAGATCGAGAGAGATTATCAATGGTCTTGTATGTCTTCCATATTCTAATAATTGCTACCACAGTTCATTTCTTTACACCAAGCGTTTTACCTATTGCAGATTCAATCATCCCAGCCTGATGCAGGTCTACAATTTTGTCTCTGGTGTCCTTCGACAGCTCTTTGGTCTTGGCCATAGTGAAGTTTGGAGTGTGACTGACTGAAATTGTGGACAGGTGTCTTTTATACCGATAATGAGTTAAAACAGGTGCCATTAATACAGGTAACGAGTGGAGCCTTGTTAGACCTCGTTAGAAGAAGTTAGACCTCTTTGACAGCCGAGATCTTGCTTGTTTGTACGTGACCAAATACTTTTTCCCACTCTAATTTGCAAATAAATTCTTGAAAAATCAAGCAATAAGATTTTGGTTGTTTTTTTCCACATTCTGTCTCTCATGGTTGAGGTTTATCCATGTTGACATATTACAGGCCTCCCTAATGTTTCCTTTACAAAGATCTGTCGTCCTGATCCCTTTGAAGAAAAACAGCCCCAAAGCATGATGTTTCCACCCCCATGCTTCACAATGGGTATGGTGCAATTCAGTATTCTTTTTCCTCCAAACAAGAGAACCTTTGTTTATACCAAAAATTTCTATTTTTGTTTCATCTGTCCATAACACATTCTCCCAGTCGTCTTCTGGATCAACCAAATGCTCTATAGCAATCCACAGACAGGCCTGGATGTCTACTTTATTCAGCAGGGGGACACGTCTGGCAGTGCAGGATTTGAGTCCCTGGCAGCACATTGTGTTACTGATAGTAGCTTTTGGTACTGTGGTCCCAGCTCTTTGTAGGTCATTCACTAGGTCCCCCCGTGCGGTTCTGGGATATTTGCTCACCGTTGTTGTTGTCATTTTGACACCACGGAGTGAGGACGGAGTTGAAAGTCCGTGTTGCCCAACAACAGCCCAAAACATCACTGCTCTAGAGGAGATCTGCATGGAGGAATGGGCCAAAATACCAGCAACAGTGTCAGGGAAACGTGGGAAGGCAGGTGATGTGGACCCAATTGTAGGGAACAAAAAGCAGCAAGACAGGTGGCGGTGAACTCAAAAAACGTTTTAATAACAACTAACCAAAAGCACAAAGTACAACCAAAAGGATTGGTGATCAAAAAGGCAATGTTCAAACCAAAACTTACTTAATCGGAGGGACTGGTACACGAGGGCTTGGACAAGACTTGAAATTGACATTGATATAGACAATGACGCAACAAGGAGTGAAAAGAAACTGGGAGCTTATATACACACACACAGACAAGGGGTAACGACACAACGAGGAACAGGTGAGCACAGGAGGATGCAGATTGGAGGATACACTAGGAGGCACAACAGGTGAAATCAATGGGCAATCACAGGGACAAGTCACACTAGGAGAAAACCAACACAAAACCTAACAAACAGTGTGTGAAAAGCTTGTGAAGAGTTACAGAAAACGTTTGGCATCCATTATTACCAACAAAGGGTACATAACAAAGTATTGAGATGAACTTTTGGTATAGACCAAATACTTATTTTCCACCATGATTTGCAAATAAGTTCTTTAAAAATCAAACAATGTGATTTTCTGTTGTTTTTTTTCCCCCACATTCCGTCTCTCATGGTTGAGGTTTACCCATGTTGACAATTACAGGCCTCTCTAATATTTTCAAGTGGGAGAACTTGCACAATTAGTGGTTGACTAAATACTTATTTGCCCCACTGTATCCTCCACTTCGGTTTCATCTTTCCAAGCCAAAAACACTTCCTCCTCGCCTCCGCTTTGATATGGTGTTAATTTGCCGAGTTAAAGTCAGCTTTGTTCCCGACGCCACGGCATTCATCTTACTGAGTGCTCCTCCTTGCCTTGACATATGCTTTGTCTCCACTTGAGTGTTCTCACTGTTGTCGTGGCGGCAGTATCGGCGCCATTTACTGCCTTCTGATCACAGTTTGGATAAAGACGAGATGAGATGAGAAGCCACCTGCTTCAGAGGCGTTCCACACCACACTGCGTGCACCGCTTGGGAGTCAACCCAACATCTGCTCTAATGAGAGCAAGGACCATGTTATCTTTCATTATTGATATTGCGAGTGTATTGATGAGTTTCCAAGTTGAAGGCAGAGCACTGTCGCCCTCAGAATAAAAATCTGACATCCCCTGCTTACTCTCGAGGGAGATGTTTGTGTTTATATACCCAATTAGCCCTCCGGCCACAGCATGGCCATGCATTAGGCTGACATTAGCCCCGGGTGTATGCAATATGTGTGTGTCTAAAATATGCAGCACCCCTTTCTCATTTGAGCCATGCCTTATTAGGCAGTATGATGCTAAGCTTGACAGGGGTGGCCCGCTGTTTTGTCAAAAAGATTGGCTTCCACGCACAGCCAGTGTCCTTTGACTTGAGTCGGTCAGTAAAAAGTGCATTGTTGCCCATTAGACCATTGGACCCCAATTCCGTTTTCTCAAACGAATCCCCTGCCCCTTATGCCGTTCCCCTGGGTGTCAGTAGAGTGGGGTGGCAGATGGGACAGACACAGAGCTGCCCCATGAGACCGCCCCCATTCCCTCCACCTAAATACACACACAAACACGTATAGGTGCACACACAATCAGACGAGCGTGTATACACATATGCATAAGTAGAACACGTAGACGCACACACAGCACAGCAGCAGCTACATACAACTTCCCTGCCCCCAGACACGAGCCTCATCTGTCAGCCTGCCTCTTTTGTCCCGAGCGCAGGAGGATGTTCTGTGAACACAGGGTGACGTCTCCGTCCCTACCTCTCAATCTGTGCTCAGTCCACCTAAATGTGTGTGTGTGTGAGCTTGGATTAAAATACTAAAAGGTAATCACGTGGCTTGAATGATGAATCATTGCCTTATACGGTTTTAGAATAATTTATTGCAAAATGTCCCCTTCGTGATCATCAAACACTCGTGCTGGAGAAAAAAAAAACTAAAAATAACAAACAAACAAAAAAACAAAACAAAAAACACGGTTTTAAAAAGATGATTTCATCTTGGAATTGAAAGTACAACATGTATGACACTTAAACTTTGCAATACAAAGAATATATGACAATGCTCGGATGTGGGTAGAGTAGCCCAAAAATTTACTCAAGTAAGAGTAGCGTTAAAAAGCATAGCGTCTAAATCTGGGTCGGCAACCCGCGGCTCTAGAGCCGCATGCCGATCTCTAGCTATGCCCTAGTGCAGGGGTCGGGAACCTTTTTAGCTGAGAGAGCCATGAACACCACATATTTTTATATGTAACTAGAAACTGCAATTTCGGGAGAAATTACACCTTGGTCTTTCCTCTGTGGAGATACAAATCTTAGCCCCACTCAGGTCTATCAATAGAATGGACCATAATGCCAGTCAATGGCACTAAACAAAGTAAAAGCCATTAGAAAAGATTGGGAGAATTGGACGTCCATGGTCGTCAATGGCATCACCCTCCATAAGCGGCAATGCAATCGGGGACATTTGGGGGACACGTCCTAATGATATCTTGTCATTTTCTGTTGATTTGGGGAAAAAAAAAAATTCCCATTGAAAATGAATGGGAAAAATTTTGGACGTCCATGGACGTCAATGGTATCAACTTACATAAGCGTCAATGGAATCCAAGTACATTGGCATCAATAGAATGAACAAACATGAAGAAATGCCATTGGAAATAAATGGGAAGTTTGGACGTCCGTGGACGTCAATGGCATCACCCTCCATAAGAGGCAATGCAATCGGGGACATTTGGGGGACACGTCCTATTGATATCTAGTCATTTTCTGTTGATTTGGGGAAAAAAAAAAAATTCCCATTGAAAATGAATGGGAAAATTTTTGGACGTCCATGGACGTCAATGGTATCAACTTACATAAGCGTCAATGGAATCCAAGTACATTGGCATCAATAGAATGAACAAACATGAAGAAATGCCATTGGGATTTAATGGGAAGTTTGGACGTCCATGAACGTCAATGGCATCACCCTCCATAAGCGGCAATGCAATCGGGGACATTAGGGGGACACGTCCTAATGATATCTAGTCATTTTCTGTTGATTTGGGGAAAAAAAAAAATTTCCCATTGAAAATGAATGGGAAAAATTTTGGACGTCCATGGACGTCAATGGTATCAACTTACATAAGCGTCAATGGAATCCAAGTACATTGGCATCAATAGAATGAACAAACATGAAGAAACGCCATTGGAAATTAATGGGAAGTTTGGACGTCCGTGGACGTCAATGGCATCACCCTCCATAAGCAGCAATGCAATCGGGGACATTTGGGGGACACATCCTATTGATATCTAGTCATTTTCTGTTGATTTGGGAAAAAAAAAAAAATTCCCATTGAAAATGAATGGGAAAATTTTTGGACGTCCATGGACGTTAATGGTATCAACTTACATAAGCGTCAATAGAATCCAAGTACATTGGCATCAATAGAACGAACAAACATGAAGAAATGACATAGGAAATGAATGGGAAGTTTGGACGTCCATGGACGTCAATGGCATCACCCTCCATAAGCGGCAATGCAATCGGGGACATTTGGGGGACACGTCCTATTGACATGTAGTCATTTTCTTTAGATTTTGGGAAAAAAAAAAAAATCCTATTGAAAATGAATGGGAAAAATTTTGGACGTCCATGGACGTCAATGGCAGCACCCCCCATAAGCGTCAATGGAGTTGGGGACGTTTGGGGTATACGTCCTATTAATATCTGGTCATTTTCTCTTGATTTGGGGAAATTTAGTTTTTTCCCCATTGAAAATGAATGGGAAAAATTTTGGACGTCCATGGACGTCAATGGCAGCACCCCCTATAAGCCTCAATGGAGTTGGGGACGTTTGGGGGACACGTCCTCTTGATATCTGGTCATTTTCTGTTGATTTGGGGAAATGTAGTTTTTTCCCCATTTAAAATGAATGGGAAAAATTTTGGACGTCCATGGCCGTCAATGGCATCGACATCCATATAGTCAATTGAATCCAAGTACATTGGCATCAATAGATTCGACATGCATGGCCGTCAATGGCATCACTGCAATGTAAAAAAAAAAAAAAATCAATTGGAAATCCCATTGGAAGTGAACGGGAAATGTTCTCATTAGAAATGAATAGGAAAGTTTTTGGCAAGTTTCTGGGAAACCGTAAATTTGTTACAAATGCTGTATACAACTTTTATGCCCCTCACCATCACTGAATTTTTGATGCCCAAATTGTGTGATTTGGTCAAAAATTGAAGGACAAGATACAATTTGAAACTTTTCTTTGTTTCCCATTAAAAATGAATGGGCCAGTTTTTGGCAATTTGCCGGGAAACCGTACATTTTATCAAAAAAAATTTCTCGGTATTTTTTATTCCCCTCGCCATCCCGGAATTTTTGACGCCCATCTTGTGTGTTTTCGTCAAAAATTGACGGACTAGTAACAGTTTGAAAGTTGTCTTTTTTTCCCATTAAAAATGAATGGGCAGGTTTTAGGCAAATTTCCGGGGAACCGTATATTTTTTCCAAATTGTGTTAATAACCTTTATTCCCCTCCCCATCCTGGATTTTTTGATGCCCAAATTGTATGATTTGGTGAAAATTTGTAGGACTAGATACATTTTGAAATTTTATTTTTCTCATTAAAAATGAATGGGCAAGTTTTTGTCAAATTTCTGGGGAACCGTAAATTTTTACCAAATTCTGTATACAATCTTTATGCCCCCCACCGTCCCGGAATTTTTGATGTCCAAATTATGTGATTTGGTCAAAAATTGTAGGACAAGTAGCGTTTTGAAAAAGTTTTAAAAAATCGGAAAATCGCCGTTTACGGGCGAACGGAAAATTTTTCGGGGTCGTTTGAAAAATTCCCATCGTCGCGCGAAAATTCCGGTCGTGTCGATACTTGAACGGTGACGATCGGTGGCACGGTTTGGGCTGCGCGGCGCGCCGAAAAAACGCGGAGAAACCATTGCATAATAATAATAACTAGAAACTGCAATTTCGGGAGAAATTACACCTTGGTCTTTCCTCTGTGGAGATACAAATCTTAGCCCCACTCAGGTCTATCAATAGAATGGACCATAATGCCAGTCAATGGCACTAAACAAAGTAAAAGCCATTAGAAAAGATTGGGAGAATTGGACGTCCATGGCCGTCAATGGCATCACCCTCCATAAGCGGCAATCCAATCAGGGACATTTGGGGGACACGTCCTAATGATATCTAGTCATTTTCTGTTGATTTGGGGAAAAAAAAAAATTCCCATTGAAAATGAATGGGAAAAATTTTGGACGTCCATGGACGTCAATGGTATCAATTTACATAAGCGTCAATGGAATCCAAGTACATTGGCATCAATAGAATGAACAAACATGAAGAAATGCCATTGGAAATAAATGGGAAGTTTGGACGTCCATGGACGTCAATGGCATCACCCTCCATAAGCGGCAATCCAATCGGGGACATTTGGGGGACACGTCCTAATGATATCTAGTCATTTTCTGTTGATTTGGGGAAAAAAAAAAATTCCCATTGAAAATGAATGGGAAAAATTTTGGACGTCCATGGACGTCAATGGTATCAATTTACATAAGCGTCAATGGAATCCAAGTACATTGGCATCAATAGAATGAACAAACATGAAGAAATGCCATTGGAAATTAATGGGAAGTTTGGACGTCCATGAACGTCAATGGCATCACCTTCCATAAGAGGCAACACAATCGGGGACATTTGGGCGACACGTCCTATTGATATCTAGTCATTTTCTGTTGATTTGGGGAAAAAAAAAAAATTCCCATTGAAAATGAATGGGAAAAATTTTGGACGTCCATGGACGTCAATGGTATCAATTTACATAAGCGTCAATGGAATCCAAGTACATTGGCATCAATAGAATGAACAAACATGAAGAAATGGCATTGGAAATGAATGGGAAGTTTGGACGTCCATGAACGTCAATGGCATCACCCTCCATAAGCGGCAATGCAATCGGGGACATTTGGGGGACACGTCCTAATGATATCTAGTCATTTTCTGTTGATTTGGGGAAAAAAAAAAAATCCCATTGAAAATGAATGGGAAAAATTTTGGACGTCCATGGACGTCAATGGTATCAATTTACATAAGCGTCAATGGAATCCAAGTACATTGGCATCAATAGAATGAACAAACATGAAGAAATGCCATTGGAAATGAATGGGAAGTTTGGACGTCCGTGGCCGTCAATGGCATCACCCTCCATAAGAGGCAATGCAATCGGGGACATTTGGGGGACACGTCCTATTGATATCTAGTCATTTTCTGTTGATTTGGGGAAAAAAAAAAAATTCCCATTGAAAATGAATGGGAAAAATTTTGGACGTCCATGGACGTCAATGGTATCAACTTACATAAGCGTCAATGGAATCCAAGTACATTGGCATCAATAGAATGAACAAACATGAAGAAATGCCATTGGGATTTAATGGGAAGTTTGGACGTCCATGAACGTCAATGGCATCACCCTCCATAAGCGGCAATGCAATCGGGGACATTTGGGGGACACGTCCTAATGATATCTAGTCATTTTCTGTTGATTTGGGGAAAAAAAAAAATTTCCCATTGAAAATGAATGGGAAAAATTTTGGACGTCTATGGACGTCAATGGTATCAACTTACATAAGCGTCAATGGAATCTAAGTACATTGGCATCAATAGAATGAACAAACATGAAGAAATGCCATTGGAATAAATGGGAAGTTTGGACGTCCCTGGACGTCAATGGCATCACCCTCCATAAGCAGTAATGCAATTGGGGACATTTGGGGGACACGTCCTATTGATATCTAGTCATTTTCTGTTGATTTGGGGAAAAAAAAAAATTCCCATTGAAAATGAATGGGTAAAATTTTGGACGTCCATGGACGTCAATGGCATTACCCTCCATAAGCGGCAATGCAATCGGGGACATTTGGGGGACACGTCCTAATGATATCTAGTCATTTTCTGTTTATTTGGGGAAAAAAAAAAAATTCCCATTGAAAATGAATGGGTAAAATTTTGGACGTCCATGGACGTCATTGGCATCACCCTCCATAAGCGTAAATGGAATTGGGGAAGTTTGGGGGACACGTCCTATTGATATCTGGTCATTTTCTGTTGATTTGGGGTAATTTTGTTTTTTCCCCATTGAAAATGAATGGGAAAAATTTTGGACGTCCATGGCCGTCAATGGCATCGACATCCATATAGCCAATTGAATCCAAGTACATTGGCATCAATAGATTCGACATGCATGGCCGTCAATGGCATCAATGCAATGTAAATTCCATTGAAATCCCATTGAAGTGAATGGGAACTTTTCCCATTAGAAATGAATGGGAGAGTTTTTGGCAAATTTCCGGGGAACCGTAAATTTTTTCCAAATTCTGTATACAACTTTTATGCCCCTCACCGTCCCGGAATTTTTGATACCCAAATTATGTGATTTGGTCAAAAATTGTAGGACTAGATACATTTTTAAACTTTTTTTTTTTTTCGGAAAATTGCCGTTTACGGGCGAACGGAAAATTTTTCGTGGCGTTTTGAAAAATTCCCATCGTCACGCGATAATTCCGGTCATGCCGATACTTGAACGGTGCCGATCGGGGCTACGGTTTGGGCTGTGCGTTGGCTCAAAAAAACGCGGAGAATAAGATGAATAAATAATAATAATAATAATAATAAGTACAATAAAGTTGTAGAATATCATTACCTTGTTCTTTCCTTTGGAAAGACCAAGGTAATAAAGTTGTAGAATAACATAACCTTGTTCTTTCCTTTGGAAAGACCAAGGTAATTCCGTGAGAGCTATACAATATGTTTAAAACTAAAAATACAAGTAATGTGTGCATTTTATGTAATTTTAACAAAAGTACTATAAGTGCAACCCCTAGCAAAACGTATGGAATCACCAGTCTCGGACAAGCACTCACTAAGACATTTTATTATGTAGAACAAACTCAGATAAAAAGCTTGAAAAAAATAATGAATTAGTTCAAAAGTGCAGCTCTTCAGAAACACTAAAAGAAATGAACCAAAAACATTGTGGTGGTCAGTAAATAAATAGAATTTCTGGCTCGGTGGCGACTTTTATGTCGGGGAGTTCCGGCAAGAAATTGTAGCCACTTTCACCCCTGGCTAAGAGTCGCCACAACCAAAATAGTTTTGTATTTTATTGATTTAATGGCAGTGGATGGTAACACAATCAGGGGCCTGAAAAGCTCTGAAGCATCCAGTTGAATGTGTCCTAATACATGAATATGGGAATTTTGTGTTGATTAAGGCTAATGTGAAACCAAGGCGGTGCAAAGGCAAAGGCAAATTTATTTATATAGCACAATTCAACACAAGGCAATTCAAAGTGCTTCACATCACATGAAGACCATAAAAATCACATTTAAATCAACACAACGTAAAAACCAAGACATAAGATCGCATTTAATCACAGAATAAAAATAAATAAATAAAAATAAAACAAAAACTACTACTACTAATAATAATCGAAATCAGCAATGGAGATAAGCACAAGAGGAATAGAAAGCAGATAGATTGAATTATATAGACAGTTATGGATATGCAGTGCTAAACAAAAGCGTTTTTAGCCCTGATTTATAGGAGCTAACAGTTTGAGCATACTTAATACGTTCGGGTAACTTGTTCCAGAGGTGAGGAGCATAATAACTAAATGCTGCCTCACCCTGCTTGGTTCTTGTTCTTGGAACATGCAGAAGACCCGTTCCAGACGACCTTAGGGGTCTAGATGTCTCATAGGAATCTAACAAGTCAAGCATGTATTTTGGTCCAAGGCCGTTAAGTGTTTTGTAGACGAGCAGTAGTATTTTATAGTCTATCCTTTGACTCACTGGAAGCCAGTGTAGCGATTTCAAAACCAGTGTAATGTGGTCCAGCTTCCTTGTATTTGTGAGGACTCTGGCTGCAGCATTCTGTACTAGCTGCAGCTTCCTGACTGATTTTTTATCAAGACCTGTAAATATACCGTTGCAGTAGTCCAATCTGCTGAAAATGAATGCATGCATAAGTTTTTCCATGTCTTGTTGAGTCAGAAGCCCCTTAATTCTGGTTATATTTTTAGGTGGTAATAAGCGGATTTAGTGACGGACTTTAGATGGCTATCAATTTTTAGGTCTGAGTCAATAATTACGCCAAGGTTTCTGACTTGATTTGTAGCTGTAAGTGACATTGTGCTAAGTTGGCTGCTTATCTTTGACCTTTCCTTTTTTGGCCCAAAAATGATCACCTCTGTCTTCTCCACATTTAACTGGAGAAAATTCTGGCAACCACAAAACAATAACAGGTACAAATATGTTCAATTTGACTACAATTCTGTGTTGCGTCAGAGCTGAGAAATCATTAGCTTAGCATTACCTTCAACGATAAAGAAATGGAAAACACTCATTTACCACAAGTCATACAAAACAAGAAATGAAATTATGTTGTTATGTTTTATTGCGACGAGTCTCTGCAATAAAAATGATGACATACTACAGTATTTGTGTTTATACGTACATGTGTGATGACCTCATAATACCACAACTACAACCCCGAGCAAAAAATATGAAATCACCTGTCTCGGACAAGCACTCACTCAGACATTTTATCATGTAGAACAAACTCAGATAAAAAGCTTGAAAAAAATAAAGAATTAGTTTAAAAGTGCAACTCGTTAGCATTCAGAAACACTAAAAGAAATGAATAAAAAACTTGTGGTGGTCAGTAAATGTTACTTTTATGGAGGAAGTGCAGGGAATTATATATGGAATCACTCCATTCTGACGAAAAAAATATGGAATCATGAGAAACAAACAAAGAAATAACAATCAAAACCCATCTCGAGTATTTAGTAGCACCACCTCTGGCTTTTATGACGGCTTGCAGTCTCGGAGGCATGGACTTGATGAGTATTCTTCATCAATTTGGTGCCAACTTTCTTTGATTGCAGTTGCCAGATCATCCTTGCAGGTCGGAGCCTTGGTATGGACCTTTTTTTTTTCAATTTCCACCACAGGTTTTTTATAGGGTTGAGATCTTGGCTATTTGCAGGCCATGCCATTGACTGGATGAGCCTTTCTCCAAGGAATGCTTTCACAGTTTTAGCCCTGTGGCATGATGCATTGTCATTAGGGCTGTCAAACGATGACATTTTTTTAAATCGAGTTAATCACAGCTTAAAAATTAATTAATCGTAATTAATCGCAATTCAACCCATCTATAAAATATTTGTCTGTAAATTACTATTGGAATGGAAAGATAAGACACAAGACAGATATATACATTCAACATACTGTACATAAGTACTGTATTTGTTTATTATAACAATAAATCAACAAGATGGCATTAACATTAAGATTCTGTTAAAGCGTTCCATGGATAGAAAGACATTTAGTTCTTAAAAGATAAATGTTAGTAAAATTTATAGAAATTTTATATTAAAACCCCTCTTAATGTTTTTGTTTTAATAAAATTTGTAAAATTTTCAATCAAAAAATAAACTAGTAGCTCGCCAATGTTGATGTCAATAATTGGTGCTGAAACCCATAAAATCAGTTACACGCAAGCGCCAGCAGAGGGCGACAAAACACCAAAAAACACAAGTAAAAAGTGGCCATGACACTGTGCTGTCATTTTAATCTGTTTGAGCGGGGCATGTGCATTAAAGGCGTCAAATATTTTAACGTGATTAATTAAAAATTAATTACCTCCTGTTAACGTGATAATTTTGACAGCCCTAATTGTCATCTTGGAAAATGACTTATTTTCAATTGAAGGGATAAGAAAGCTGTCTAAAATTTCAATGTAAACTTGTGCATTTATTGAAGATTTAACCACAGCCATCTCCCCAGTGCCTTTGCCTGACATGCAGCCCCATATCATCAAGGACTGAGGGAATTTTGATGTTTTCTTCAGGCGTTTCTCTGTAAATCTCACTGGAACAGCACCAAACAAAAGTTCCAGCATCATCACCTTGTCAAGAGTCAAGAATCGGCATTGGACGTATTGATGTGCTCTGGTTTGGCCTGCTTTTAGGCTGTAAGTTGTTTCAGCTAATATGCTCGTAAGTTTGCAGCTACAGTTTGCGGAGTTATGTGTTGGATCGATTTGCTATGAAAATTGTATATAGGCTAGCATTCGTAGCATTTAACCTAGTGGAAATTTGTTGGGCAAATAAGGCTTATTTAATCTACTAAATTTACATTTTGATTTGATTTAATTCGTTTGAACACCCGATGTTTTGTGTCAGGTATTTTAGTGTTAAAATGTGTGTCGTTTTGAGCAGGGGTGTACCATAATTTTTGCACTATAAGGCGCACCTGACTATAAGCCACCACCCACCAAATTTGGCATGAAAGCGGCATTTGATCATAGAGAAGCGGCACAGGACTATGAGCCGCAGCTGTCCGCACTGTATTATGGGATATTTACACCAAAAGATATTAACCGGTCACACTTTATTTTACAGTGGCCACATAATGCGGTCTTAAGACCAAATGAACCACCATGAAGCTTTGAACCAATTGGCTGAAAAGCCTCATTGCTTCAAGAAGCTTCATTTGGCCATCACTGCTCCCATGGGGGAGGCAGTCAACCTCTGCTGCCACCTGCGGTCAACACTGTTGTTCTCCAACATGCCTCCTAGCATGAATTGCAGCGCTACAGATGTAAATAATCAAAATTCATGTTCTCTGCAAATTATTTCTACAGTTACTGTTCCAGTTGTTTCATTAATTGCTAGTAATGGTATTTGGTAACACTTTATTCACATTGGTACTATAAGAACGTCATTAGACAATCATAATTATGGCATGACACCGTCATGAGCATGAATAGATGTTAATAACAGACATTATTTAGTGTTATCCTGCAAATTATCTCACTTTTGAATAGATATAAAACATTCAAGCCGGACATAAATGGAGTTAGTGACACAATTTGCCATATAACACTTAATGACATCTGTCATAAGCATTTATTAAATTGGTCTTTTGGACGTCCGCGCAAGTTAACCCATTCTTCACATTTTTTCTCTGAGTTTTTGGTTTTGGGACGCATATGAAGAAAACATCCTTCATATGTCATAATGTGTAGAGTCGTTTCTACAAGTTCCACCGCAGCAGTGTTTGATCGGCATCTTTATTTTTGAAAGATTATTGGAGAAAACAAGCAGAAATATAATGGATTGTATGCGAGGCAGTGTGTACAATGTCCCACTTCTGCGTTACGCTGGCAACGTCACTGTCTAAAAATAGCATTCGTGCGGTACGCTGTTGGATGGGCATATTTCGCCTATGGCATGCTTTGAAATTGATGCCGTAAAACCGGAAATTTGTGCAGCACTGCAATTGGCTGCAATTTGTGTCTGCAGTCACATTCGTTTATTCACCCCCTCCCTGTCTAAATGAAATTGACCTCTAGAACTGTCAGTAGCAGCCAATGAATTAGCGAAGAATTGACTCAAAAAATGCCCCAAACCAACAGGAAGTGACCCGGAATCAACAGGAAGTAACTTGGAAATGCCACAGAATCAACAGGAAATTATCCAAAATGTACAGGAAGTGATACTGAGATACCCCAAAATGTACAGGAAGTGACCTGTAAGTACCCTGAAATTACAAGAAGTGCCCCAAAATTAACTCTTTGGCTTCCACTGGCAGCGATAGATGTCTAGTTGACTTAATGCCCATGACCCGTGTTATGTCATAATTATGACGGTCTTATGACAGTCTTATGACGCCGCTGTCAAATAGAAAGGAGAAAGAAAAGAAAAGGAGCGGCTCATAGTCCGAAAATTACAGTACAAATGTGTGCTACAACTTTACAAATTGTCAAAAGTGAAGAAAGTAAAAAGCTTTAAAAAGCACTATTGTTTGCTGTCTGTAAAGCTGAACAACTTCACTTTTAGTGAGGACAGAACACGTCGTATTAATAAAGTTAAGTAAAAAATAAGATACTGTAGCAATAAGTTACAATAAGTTACTGTTTATGCGATTAAAAAAAAAATCATGTGAGTCGATGGAGTGGGGGGTTAGGTCATACAGTGCCTTGCAAAAGTATTCGGCCCCCTTGAATCTTGCAACCTTTCGCCACATTTCAGGCTTCAAACATAAAGATATGAAATTTAATTTTTTTGTCAAGAATCAACAACAAGTGGGACACAATCGTGAAGTGGAACAACATTTATTGGATAATTTAAACTTTTTTAACAAATAAAAAACTGAAAAGTGGGGCGTGCAATATTATTCGGACCCTTTACTTTCAGTGCAGCAAACTCACTCCAGAAGTTCAGTGAGGTTCTCTGAATGATCCAATGTTGTCCTAAATGACCGATGATGATAAATAGAATCCACCTGTGTGTAATCAAGTCTCCGTATAAATGCACCTGCTCTGTGATAGTCTCAGGGTTCTGTTTAAAGTGCAGAGAGCATTATGAAAACCAAGGAACACACCAGGCAGGTCCGAGATACTGTCGTGGAGAAGTTTAAAGCCGGATTTGGATACAAAAAGATTTCCCAAGCTTTAAACATCTCAAGGAGCACTGTGCAAGCCATCATAGTGAAATGGAAGGAGCATCAGACCACTGCAAATCTACCAAGACCCGGCCGTCCTTCCAAACTTTCTTCTCAAACAAGGAGAAAACTGATCAGAGATGCAGCCAAGAGGCCCATGATCACTCTGGATGAACTGCAGAGATCTACAGCTGAGGTGGGAGAGTCTGTCCATAGGACAACAATCAGTCGTACACTGCACAAATCTGGCCTTTATGGAAGAGTGGCAAGAAGAAAGCCATTCCTCAAAGATATCCATTAAAAGTCTCGTTTAAAGTTTGCCATAAGCCACCTGGGAGACACACCAAACATGTGGAAGAAGGTGCTCTGGTCAGATGAAACCAAAACTGAACTTTTTGGCCACAATGCAAAACGATATGTTTTTGCGTAAAAGCAACACAGCTCATCACCCTGAACACACCATCCCCACTGTCAAACATGGTGGTGGCAGCATCATGGTTTGGGCCTGCTTTTCTTCAGCAGGGACAGGGAAGATGGTTAAAATTGACGGGAAGATGGATGCAGCCAAATACAGGAACATTCTGGAAGAAAACCTGTTGGTATCTGCACAAGACCTGAGACTGGGACGGAGATTTATCTTCCAACAGGACAATGATCCAAAACATAAAGCCAAATCTACAATGGAATGGTTCAAAAATAAACGTATCCAGGTGTTAGAATGGCCAAGTCAAAGTCCAGACCTGAATCCAATGGAGAATCTGTGGAAAGAGCTGAAGACTGCTGTTCACAAACACTCTCCATCCAACCTCACTGAGCTCGAGCTGTTTTGCAAGGAAGAATGGGCAAGAATGTCAGTCTCTCGATGTGCAAAACTGATAGAAACATACCCCAAGCGACTTGCAGCTGTAATTGGAGCAAAAGGTGGCGCTACAAAGTATTAACGCAAGGGGGCCGAATAATATTGCACGCCCCACTTTTCAGTTTTTTATTTGTTAAAAAACTTTAAATTATCCAATAAATTTGGTTCCACTTCACGATTGTGTCCCACTTGTTGTTGATTCTTGACAAAAAATTAAAATTTCATATCTTTATGTTTGAAGTCTGAAATGTGGCGAAAGGTTGCAAGGTTCAAGGGGGCCAAATACTTTTGCAAGGCACTGTAATCACCTTTAATATTTCCTGTCCCACAGTAGCTTTGAAATGAGGAGGTTGGTTTACATGAGACTCTGAGCAAAGCGCTTTGGAACTGTCTAGTTGTTTCCATGGGTAAAATATGACTTAATCTAACCAATAAAGTGACAGCTTTCTAAATGTGTGTGTTATGATGCCGACTAATTCAATTGGAGTCGTCGGTTTCACGACGTGCTCGCAGAGACAGACGGCGCAAAGCTAATACGGGTAATGAATGGCGTCTCGGTTAACTAACTTACCTCTGAATAATGTGTTTCTTAGAGGGCCACGCGGGCCACGCTTGATGGATGGCCTTACAGAAGCCAGGTCAATTAGCCAGGCAGACTTTCCCTCCATGTCGGCAGCAGACAGTACCACCACGGAGTTCACCTCTGTCACACGCCGAGTCTGTAATTAATCACCCGTCCACGCCTTGCCACGCTGGCTGTCCTCACCCCTCACTCTCGAGCATGCGCTTTCAACCAAAACGCCCACATGACCATACAGAATATTATGCTGTCATAGTTAAATAATTATAAATATCAGAATAATGAGAATAACCATATCCCGCCAGTATATTTACATCGCTCGAAAACACCTCAGAAGTACCGTATTTGTAAATATCAGGATCCCTAATGAATATCAAAACATAAAACACATGACCTCAAAGAAAAACAATTCTGGAATTAAATTAAAAAAAAAAAAAAAAATCATGTTGACAGAGTTTGTTATCATTAAAACCTACTAATTGGGCCTTTAGTAAACAACTTGGCTATTAATGACCAAGTCTTTTGAAAATAAAGTCAAAATATGTCTGTGTATGTGTTTACATGTGTGCTAAAAGAACCTTGTTTCAGTTGCATGAACAGGACCTTATTGTACCTCACAGTATCTTGTTTATTTACTTTACTTTATCAATATGATTTGTTCTGTCTTCACTAAACATGAAGTTGTTCAGGTTTACAGACAGCACACAGGGCAATTCTGCTATTTGAAGCGTTTTACTTCCTTTACTTTTGACACTTTGTAAAGCTGTTTCACACATATGTATTGCCTGGCACGGCCAGACTGTTCTCCCTGTATTTTTCAAACACTGAGAGAAAAGTCTGGGACACAGCCTCTCGAGTAGGTAAAAAATCAATCAACAAATCAGATTCGTTTATTTGCGTGTCGTTTTCCTAACGAGCAACATCACTCTTGCGCGTCAAAAGTTGTCTCCACAACAACACAGATGGTGAACAGGAGAGCTGAGAATATGTTCCAATCCACGGTAAAATCAGTTTTAAATTACCAAAAACTAGGGCTGTCAAAATTATCGCGTTAACGCGCGGTAATTAATTTTTTAAATTAATCACGTTAAAATATTTGACGCAATTAACGCACATGTCCCGCTCAGAAAGTATTCTGCCTTTTGGTAAGTTTTACAGCAAGGCTTTTTATGCTGTCCAACAGCGAACTCTTGTGGTCGCTTTGCGACATGGTTTATATTTTTCTTGCCAGTTCATTATGGCTGCACGACGTCTCGGGCTGATAATGTTGTGCTTATATGATCCTTGGACAAGATTTGTCCGTAAGTATGGTTGTTGTAAAGAATGTACATATTATGTTAGTAAGTGAAATGTTAAATTTTTTGTATGAGACGCTTTTCGTTTATGTTAAGTGAACCTGTATAGCGTGCTAACCTAACGTTGTTGCTAATGCAATGCTTGTGTACTTTTTTTTTGTAGTTTTACGACGGTCTAAAGGGGACAATGGTTTGAGGCCATTTTATTAATAAATCAGATGAAAAAGGAAGAAGTCTAATTATTAAGGCGTCGTTCACTAGCTGTCTAGCTTTGGAAAAAGTAGACGCTTCGGAGTGAGGACAGCATAGACAGATTTAAATGACAGTAGAGTGAAATGCCCACTACAATCCTTATGTACCGTATGTTGAATGTATATATCCATCTTGTGTCTTATCTTTCCATTCTAACAATTTATTTTACAGAATATATATATAATTTACAGAAAAATATGGCATATTTTATAGATGGTTTGAATTGCGATTAATTAATTTTTAAGCTGTAATTAACTCGATTAAAAATTTTAATCGTTTGACAGCCCTACCAAAAACACATCGACATGAGTCATTGACAACAATCTGTCTCACGCTAGCCATGTTGAATAAACTCCGCTCTCCTCATATGTTTACTTCCGCGCGCAAGTCCCTCGTCCTGCCCTTGTCGTTTTACTAACGTCACGTCAGTCTGATCAATATGTAAATTTAGTATATTAAATTAGCCTAATATGTCAAACAAAAGTCCGCTAGCTTAAATACTACAAATGCTAACGTATTTACAATTCTCCTAGCAAACTGCTCATACGTAACTCCACAAACTGTAGCTTCAAACTTAATTACAAATGCATAAACAAACATATATTAGCTGAAACAACTTACAGCCTTATACAGTGGGGTAAATAAGTATTTAGCCAACCACTAATTGTGCAAGTTCTCCCACTTGAAAATATTAGATAGGCCTGTAATTGTCAACATGGGTAAACCTCAACCATGAGAGACAGAAGGTGGAAAAAAAAAAAGAAAATAACACTGTTTGATTTTTATACAATTTATTTGCAAATCATGGTGGAAAATAAGTATTTGGTCAATACCAAAAGTTCATCTCAATACTTTGTTATGTACCCTTTGTTGGCAATAACGAAGGCCAAACGTTTTCTGTAACTCTTCACAAGCTTTTCACACACTGTTGCTGGTATTGTGGCCCATTCCTCCATGCAGATCTCCTCTAGAGCAGTGATGTTTTGGGGCTGTCGTGTGAGGCCTCTCTATTATTTTCAAGTGGGAGAACTTGCACAATTAGTTGTTGACTAAATACTTATTTGCCCCAGTGTATGTGTTTACATGTGTGCTAAAAGGACCTAGTTTTAGTTGGATAAAAAGGACCTTATTGTACCTCACAGTATCTTATTTTTTACTTTACTTTATTAATATGACTTGTTCTGTCCTCGCAAAATGTGAAGTTGTTCAGCTCGACAGCAAACAAGGCCATTGTGCTTTAGAGGCTTTTTACTCACTTCACTTTTGACAATTTGTAAAGGTCTAACACACATATCTACACTTATTTTCAAAACGACACGCATTCTAACAATAAAACACTTGACGCAAAACAATTGGTGTTCAAACGTCCATCTAGTCTGATCAATATGTAAATTTAATAGCTTAAATTAGCCAAATTTGTCTAACAAAAGTCCGCTAGCTTAAATACTACAAATGCTAACGTATTTACAATTCTCATAGCAAATTGCTCACACATAACTCAACAAACTGTAACTGCAAACTTAATTACAAATGCATAAACTAGGGCTGTCAAACAAATAAAAGTTTTAATCGAGTTAATCACAGCTTAAAAATTAATTAATCGTAATTAATCGCAATTCAAACATTCTATAAAATATGCCATATTTTTCTGTAAATTATTGTTGGAATGGAAATATAAGACACAAGATGGATACGTACATTCAACATACGGTACATAAGTACTGTATTTGTTTATTATAGGGCTGTCAAACGATTAAAATTTTTAATCGAGTTAATTACAGCTTAAAAATTAATTAATCGTAATTAATCGCAATTAATCGCACTTCAAACCATCTATAAAATATGCCATATTTTTCTGTAAATTATATATATATTCTGTAAAATAAATTGTTGGAATGGAAAGATAAGACACAAAATGGATATATACATTCAACATACGGTACATAAGGACTGTTGTGGGCATTTCACTCTACTGTCATTAAATCTGTCTATGCTGTCCTCACTCCGAAGCGTCTACTTTTTCCAAAGCTAGACAGCTAGTGAACGACGCCTTAATAATTAGACTTCTTCCTTTTTCATCTGATTTATTAATAAAATGGCCTCAAACCATTGCCCTCTTTAGACCGTCGTAAAACTACAAAAAAAAAAAATACACAAGCATTGCATTAGCAATAACGTTAGCTTAGCACGCTATACAGGTTCACTAAACATAAACAAAAAGCTTCTCATACAAAAAATATAACATTTCGTTTACTAACATAATATGTACATTCTTTACAACAACCATACTTACGGACAAATCTTGTCCAAGGATCATATAAGCACAACATTATCAGCCTGAGACGTCGTGCAGCCATCTTGAACTGGACTGAAAACAATAAACCATGTCGCCAAGCGACCACAAGAGTTCGCTGTTGGACAGCACAAAAAGCCTTGCTGTAAAACTTACCAAAAGGCAGAATACTTTCTGAGCGGGACATGTGCGTTAATTGCGTCAAATATTTTAACGTGATTAATTTAAAAAATTAATTACCGCGCGTTAACGCGATAATTTTGACAGCCCTAGTTTATTATAACAATAAATCAACAAGATGGCATTAACATTATTAACATTCAGTTAAAGCGATCCTTGGATAGAAAGACTTTTAGTTCTTAAAAGATAAATGTTAGTACAAGTTATAGAAATTTTATATTAAAACCCCTCTTAATGTTTTCGTTTTAATAAAATTTGTAAAATTTTCAATAAAAAAATAAACTAGTAGCCCGCCATTGTTGATGTCAATAATTACACAATGCTCATGGGTGCTTAAGCCCATAAAATCAGTCGCACTCAAGCGCCAGCAGAGGGCAGCAAAACTCCACAACACACAACTAACAAGTTGGCATTGCACTATGTTGTCATTGTAATCTGTTTGAGGGGGGCATGTGCATTAATTGCGTCAAATATGTTAACGTGATTAATTAAAAAATTAATTACCGCCCATTAACCCGATAATTTCGACAGCCCTATTAAAAAGATGTCAATGTTGTGGAGGTAGGGAACGCACCACTAATTTTGTTACTGAAAGTCCGACCTGCATTAGAGTTAGCATAACATTAAACTGTGTGAATCTGCTAACCTGCAAAACTCGCATAGGAAGCTGCTTAAAGAGAAGTGTCCACCTGTATGTGTTTTCTATTGTTAATGTTAATTCAACTTTGAGAAATGTAGTGAACCGCGGTTTACCCCCTTCTCCCCAATTTTCATTTTTATTTTATTTATGTAGTCTTAAAGCAGCCCAAAGGAGCTTTCCTTTTTTTGTTGAGTTCGGCTGTGCTTGTGGACAAAAGCAGTACGGTTTTACCAGAAGGAAGGCTCCATTTTCACATATTTTTTATATTCCCTAACTAAGTTTTTACAGTTATATTTAATTTCTTTATTTAGACAGACAATAGTGTGTCAGTCCTCGGTGAGTGGCATCGCGCATTTATCTGTTCCCAACTCCCTTCTTTCTCCTGTGATGTGTGCCGTGCAGACAGTAACCACGGTCTGCAGGGGGCGTCATTGCAACGCTAGGAGCGTAATTATAATCTTAGACAATTACTCTCATGCTGCGATTTTGCCACCCGCCATTGCAGATGACAGACTTTTTCACTTGACAAAGTGTGATTGACACATGGAGGTCAAAATTGGGTGTCTTAATTAGTAGGTGAATTACACCGATTTCACTATGAATACATTGCTGGGATGATATAATGAGATTTTTCTCATTTTACCTTTATTTGCTCCATCAGAGCTCAAAATCATCAGTTTACAATGAACACTAATCCGTAAACAGACAGATGCCTA
Source organism: Corythoichthys intestinalis (assembly GCF_030265065.1). Taxonomy (NCBI): domain Eukaryota; kingdom Metazoa; phylum Chordata; class Actinopteri; order Syngnathiformes; family Syngnathidae; genus Corythoichthys; species Corythoichthys intestinalis. Next base: position 61,049,215 of record NC_080397.1, on the reverse strand, counting down.
TAAGGATAAGAAGGCAAAGTGCAACAGCAAATTGGCCAACTGGCAAAACAGTTGCCAAACAAAGCGCAATACTAGACTAACATAATTTTTCAGTGTTTAAGTTCATGGATCAATTTTCCATCAGCAAAAATGCGTGAATGACAAATGAGGCAAAAAGTTACTTGTTGTAGTTACCCCTTCCCTTATCTTTGTTGTTAGCAAATTATTTTCAGAGTTACTTCAGAGTTCATTACACTTAGATATTATACATTATTTGTCATTTTTGTCAGGGTTTGAGGTCGGTTCGGTGCAGTAGTGTGTCTTGTCCATGTGATTACCCATTGATTTCACCTGTTGTGGCCTGCTCCTTGTGTGTTGACCAATCCGCTGCCTCTTGTATCACCCACCTGTGCCTCATTTATCTCGTTACCCCATGCTTGTATTTAAGATCCCTTTTTGCAAAGTGTTTGGACTTTGCATTTTGCCTGACGCCTCTCAGCCACCGTAGTCTGTTCTTGTTGAGTCACTGTCAATTTCTCGTCTATCCCTGCGTCTTGTCAATGCCTGTGTGTTACCACCAGTGTTCCTCACCCTGTTTTACATAGTTTTAGTGATGATGAGATGAAGCCTCGTGAGGTATTGAACCACTTGAGCCAATTGGTTCGAGAAAGGGTTCATTTCTCAAAGTTTCATGTGCGCACGGTACCACCTACTTGTTACATTGGGGCAAATAAGTATTTAGTCAAGCACCAATTGTGCAAGTTCTCCTAATTGTCAACATGGGTAAACCTCAACCATGAGAGACCGAATGTGGAAAAAAAAAAAACAGAAAATCACATTGTTTGATTTTTAAAGAATTTATTTCCAAATTAGAGTGAAAAATAAGTATTTCGTCACCTCCATACAAGCAAGATTTCTGGCTGTTAAAGAGGTCTAACTTATTCTAACGAGGTTTAACGAGGCTCCACTCGTTACCTGTATTAATGGCACCTGTTTTAACTCATTATCGGTACAAAAGACACCTGTCCAAAACCTCAGTCAGACACACTCCAAACTCCACTATGGCCAAGACCAAAGAGCTGTCGAGGGACACCAGAGACAAAATTGTAGACCTGCACCAGGCTGGGAAGACTGAATCTGCAATAGGTAAAATGCTTGGTGTAAAGAAATCAACTGTAGGAGCAATTATTAGAAAATGGAAGACATACAAGACCACTGATAATCCCTCTCGATCTGGGGCTCCATGCAAGATCTCACCCCGTGGCGTCAAAATGATAACAAGAACGGTGAGCAAAAATCCCAGAAACACACGGGGGGACCTAGTGAATGACCTACAGAGAGCTGGGACCACAGTAACAAAGGCTACTATCAGTAACACAATGTGGTGCCAGGGACTCAAATCCTGCACTGCCAGACATGTCCCCCTGCTGAAGCCAGTACACGTCCAGGCCCGTCTGCGGTTCGCTAGAGAGCATTTGGATGATCCAGAAGAGGACTGGGAGAATGCGTTATGGTCAGTTGAAACCAAAATAGACCTTTCTGGTAGAAACACAGGTTCTCGTGTTTGGAGGAGAAAGAATACTGAATTGCACCATACCCACTGTGAAGCATGGGAGTCGAAACATCATGCTTTGGGGCTGTTTTTCTGCAAAGGGACCAGGATGACTGATCTGTGTAAAGGAAAGAATGAATGGGGCCATGTGTTGAGATATTTTAAGTGAAAATCTCCTTCCATCAGCAAGGGCATTGGAGATGAGACGTGGCTGGGTCTTTCGGCATGACAATGATCCCAAACCCACAGCCTGGGAAACAAAGGAGTGGCTTAGTAAGAAGCATTTCAAGGTCCTGGAGTGGCCTAGCCAGTCTCCAGATCTCAACCTCATTGAAAATCTGTGGAGGGAGTTGAAAGTCCGTGTTGCCCAATGACAGCCCCAAAACATCACTGCTCTAGAAGAGATCTGCATGGAGGAGTGGGCCAAAAAACCAGCAACAGTGTGTGAAAAGCTTGTGAAGAGTTACAGAAAACATTTGACCTCTGTTATTGCCAACAGAGGGTACATAATAAAGTATTGAGATGTACTTTTGGTATTGACCAAATACTTATTTTCCACCATGATTTGCAAATAAATTCTTTAAAAATCAAACATTGTGATTTTCTGTTTTTTTTTCCACATTCTGTCTCTCATGGTTGAGGTTTACCCATGTTGACAATTACAGGCCTATCTAATATTATCAAGTGGGAGAACTTGCACAATTCGTGGTTGACTAAATACTTATTTGCCCCACTGTAGGTGTATGTTCACAGTCAGTTGTCTCTCAACCACATGAGTGATTCGTAGATTTTTTTGTGTGTGTGGGTGTGTGTGTGTGCGTGTCTGTTAGGAAGGAATTAATTTAGAAAATATTGTTTGATCAAATCCTCTATGTACATAGAGCTGTGGTTTTCAACAGGTGTGCCGCGGCACATTAATGTGCCGTGAGAGATCGTCAAGTGCGCCAAGAGAAATTTTCTAATATCACTTTTTGTTCACTAGCAGGCCAAATTGGTATGTACATTTTCATTTGTATTTTATATAGGGCTGTCAAACGATTAAAAATTTTAATCGAGTTAATCACAGCTTTAAAATTAATTAATCGTAATTAATCGAAATTCAAACCATCTCTAAAATATGCCATATTTTTCTGTAAATTATTGTTGGATTGGAAAGATAAGACACAAAACGGATAAATACATTCAACATACTGTACATAAGTACTGTATTTGTTTATTATAACAGTGAATCCACAAGATGGCATTAACATTATTAACATTCTTTCTGTTAAAGGGATCCATGGATAGAAAGACTGGTAGCACTTTATAATAACTATCAGTTTTACTAGTTAATAGATCATTAGTAAACTGTTGATAAATGATCTATTTTTGATTTGTGAAGTATTTGTTAACAGTTTGTTAAGCATTTACAATGTGTTCCAATATGGTTGACCCCATTGTAAATGCCCATGCTAGTTGATGGATCTTAATAAAACTATATACACTTTATGTTGAATGTTATCATAAGTTTTATTGGTTAAATATACAAAGAACCAACAAATATTTGTTGGTTCTATGGCAGATTTTCATAAATGTGCAACATGAGCGCTGCCTGCAAAATGCCTTATCAAAATGCCTTTTCTTTTGAAGTGAACGGCATTTCTTAACCTGAAAAGATAGAAATACCAAACGTTACACACAAAAACTTAAAACGTTTCTACACAAACTGTGTTCCAGGTTAATAACTTTTCCCATCTAATATGAGATAAATGAATCAGACCCAGCCAAGAATTGCCTGCTTCAAAGACTTGATATAAAAACTTGATATACAGTATATATCAAGGATACAATGGCATGATCCAGCCAGGAGATGTGAACACACAGGAGTACAGAGAGACAAAGTGAGCCAAGTTCCTTTAAACTATTGAAAGGGCGTCACCCAAGGATGCTTATTGTGAAACTTACTTTATTACAGCCCAACCTGGGGATTTTCCACAGAAAAACGTAATGAGTTATGACCTTGGGAACTTGGCCATAGCTGGTGTGAGAGGGAGTAAAATCTGATAAGGCAGTCCACAGAAACTCTTAGTATTATGTTCAAAGAAATAGGTAGAGCACACGAACATGAATAGATAAGAGTCACAGCACAAATTAATATACTTATAAGGCAGTTACGAGTTTTATAAGCATGAATAAAATATTCTATAGTCACTCCAGCTTGTACACACGGTAACATTTTGTTTTCTTATCTTAGCCAGAGAAAAGGTCTGTGCTGAATGATCATCACACTAAATGTAACTCGTAGCATTAGCATAGCATTAGCGTTTGCATTAACCTAATGCTAACGGCGAGAGTCCTCTTAAACTCTTGGAAGAAACACTCAGAAATTTTATTTTGTATTTCCATTTAATGCTCTTTTGAAAGTGTAATCATAGCCAGCCAAAACAAATATTTTTGCAAGCGTAAACACTTGTAGGGCTGCAGCTATCGAATATTTTAGTAGTCGATTAATCAATGGACTAGTTTGAATAATCGAGTAATCAAATAAGGAACATAAAAACATTTAAAAAAAACCTGAGCTGAACCTCAAACAGTATAAATTTATTTTAAAAAATGAGGATCTATGTAAAACAAAAGAATAATTGGCTAACTTATATAGAAAAAGTCCACTAGCCTAAATGCTATAAAATATTAAAGTTTTTTTTTTACAATGCTCTAAACAAATGGTTTAGACACACATTCCCACCCAAAATACGGCTAAATATACCTATAAACTAGATTATAAATGCATTAAAAAACATTAGCTCAAACAAAAACTTAGCTTACGGTGGTCTTAACAGGGAGCAGTTGGATCCAGCCATGTGAAAAGAGGCAGACCAGACAGCAGTGTATCCACCCTAATCAATAAAACAAAATGCAAACACTTTCAAAATAAACCATCACAACGCTACTTTAATTAAACTAGGGCTGTCAAAATCATCGCATTAACGCGCGGTAATTAATTTTTAAAATTAATCACGTTAAAATATTTGACGCAATTAACCGCTCAGAAAGTATTCTGCCTTTTGGTAAGTTTTACAGCAAGGGTGTTTTTTGCTGTCCAACAGCGAACTCTTGTGGTCGCTTTGCGACATGGTTTATTATTTTCTTGCCAGTTCATTATGGCTGCACGACGTCTCGGGCTGATAATGTTGTGCTTATATGATCCTTGGACAAGATTTGTCCGTAAGTATGGTTGTTGTAAAGAATGTACATATTAGGTTAGTAAGCGAAATGTTATATTTTTTGTATGAGACACTTTTTGTTTATGTTTAGTGAACCTGTATAGTGTGCTAAGCTAACGTTGTTGCTAATGCAATGCTTGTGTACTTTTATTCTGCAGTTTTACGACGGTCGAAAGAGGACAATGGTTTGAGGCCATTTTATTAATAAATCAGATGAAAAAGGAAGAAGTCTAAATATTAAGGCGTCGTTCACTAGCTGTCTAGCTTTGGAAAAAGTAGACGCTTCGGAGTGAGGACAGCATAGACAGATTTAAATGACAGTAGAGTGAAATGCCCACTACAGTCCTTATGTACCGTATGTTGAATGTATATATCCATCTTGTGTTTTATCTTTCCATTCCAACAATTTATTTTACAGAATATATATATAATTTACAGAAAAATATGGCATATTTTATAGATGGTTTGAATTGCGATTAATTGCGATTAATTACGATTAATTAATGTTTAAGCTGTAATTAACTCGATTAAAAATTTTAATCGTTTGACAGCCCTAAATTAAACGTTAATCGTTGCAGCACTACACTTGTTTATTTAACATACGCTAAAAAAAATAATCTCCAATGCTTTAAATGTTCGTAATCCAATTACTTGATTATTTGAAGTAATTGATAGATGAATAGATTTCCTAAATAATCAATAGCTATAGCCCTATTGTAAAAGTATACCTAATCTTGAGTGTACACATCTATCCATAATATAATTTAAAAAATGAATTTATCATTAAATGCAATTCTATAACTTTGTGCAAAGTACTTCACAAGCAAAGACACACCGTATGACATTTCATCCTTGAGGGATGAGTAATTCCTTTTCCCCCCTGGCTTCACTAAACTCCAATATATTTTCCTGTAAGTGGCAAAGTGAAAGCACATGTGGGCCATGACCAGGTGTAGGAGCTGCAACTTCACGCTACTCTATCTTTTTAGGGGCCTAAACCGCACCACCCACACGGCTAAAGTCTTGCATACAGGTGGTTGGACAGTAAGGGCTGAAATGACTTGATTCACCCCAAATGTGTCCACTCGGAATCATTCTAGGGTATTCTAAAAACGACTAATAAACAGAAAAACAAGCTTCTGCTGCTAAATGGAATGAGTTTATCACTAGTAGACGTCCAATCCATTTGAACTGGGAGGGTGGCAGCGAATGAACATTCGTTCATTCGCTGCCATCCCTCCCACTTCAAACGGATTGAACGTCTATGGCCGTCAGTGGCAGCCAATTCCAGGCAATTAGGTCATTTTGGGCCATTTACCTGTTGATTTTTAGTTACTTCCTGTTGGTTTTGGGGTATTTTATGGGTCACTTCCTCTTTATGTTGAGTTCCAGAACAGGAAGTGACCTGGGAATCACTCAAATGATTTGGCAGTGACTCAAACGCAACAGGAAGTGACCTGTAAATGCCCCGAAAATCGGACAGAATGACTGCGAACGCTCTGGTTTCAAATGAGTGTTGCAACGATTAATCGATTAACTCTAGTATTCGATTAGACAAAAAGATTCAAATTAAAATTTTGCTGATTCGAGTATTCATTTAATGAAAGTGGCGTTGTAATGGTTTGTTTTGAAAATGTTTGCATTTATTTTGATTGATTTGGGTGGATGCACGGCCCTCAAGGCTACCTCATTTCACATTGCTGAATCCATCTACTCCCTGTGAAGACCAACAAAAGCTAAGTTTTTGTTTGAGCTAATGATTTTTTTGAATGCATTCGTAATTTAGTTTATTTTGGGGAATATGTGTCTGAGCCATTTGTTAAGAGCATTGTAAAAAGGCGTTAGCATTTTATAACATTTAAGCTAGCAGACTTTTGCAATCTAAGTTAGCCAATTGTTCTTTTGTTGTACATAGATTCTCTTTTTTTAATATATCTCTACCGTGTGAGGCTCAGCTCAGGTAAAATTTTTTATGTTCCTTATCCGATTACTCGAATATTCGAACTAAATAGTTTCTATTGATTAATCAACTGCTAAAACAATCGATAGCTGCAGCCCTATTTCTAATGAATGAACGTTCCCAGTCTAAATGGTTTGGGCGTCGAGGACCGTCAATGGCAGCCTTAGTTACCTGAGACGCTATTATGGTGGAAGATTTTGGTAGCAACTTGTTGGTCCCTTTTTATTTTTATTTTTTTTTAAACATTGACACCTTTTTTAAAACGATATCTCGATTCTTGGCAGGAGCATATCGATAACCTTTTGGGATACAAAGTATCTCAATATATCACCATTTCGATATTTTGTCACACCCCTAGCTGTTACTGTTAATTTCCTTCAATTATTTTAAATACATTTATCCTCAAAGTAGTAAAGTGGACAAAAAGTTGTTTGTAACATAAATTAATACTGTAAACAATTGCCACATAGTAAACACACAAATGATAAGGCAATTGTACAAACCCATTTGTCAAAAAAACTAGGGCTGTCAAAATTACCGCGTTAAACGCACATGCCACGCTCAAACAGACTAAAATGACAGCACAGTGTAATGTCCACTTGTTACTTGTGTTTTTTGGTGTTTTTCCACCCTCTGCTGGCGCTTGGGTGCGACTGATTTTATGGGTTTCAGCACCATGAATGAGCATTGTGTAATTATTGACATCAACAATGGCGAGCTACTTGTTTTTTTTTTTTTGATTGGAATTTTTACAATTTTTATTAAAACGAAAATATTAAGAGGGGTTTTAATATAAAATTTTTATGACTTGTTCTAACATTGATCCTTTAAGATCTACAAGTCTTTCGGTAACACTTTATAATAACTATCCGTTTTACTAGTTAATAGATCATTAGTAAACTGTTAAGTGATTTATTGTTGATTTGTGAAGTATTTGTTGAAAGTTTGTTAAGCATTTACAGGGTGTTCTTAATCAGATTACTCACGACTGACTGGACACACCGGACTATAAGCTGCAGCTGTCCTTACCGTATTCTGGGATGTTTACATAAAAAGATTTTAACCGGCAACACTTTATTTGACAGTGGCATCTTGAGATGTCATAAGACCAATTGTACCAAAGCTTCATTGCTTCAAGAAGCTTCATTTGGTCATCACTGCTCCCTAAGAAGACACAGTCAACCTCTGCAGCCATCTGTTGTTAACACTGCTGTCGTCCAACATTCTCCTCCTAGCATGCATTGCAGCGCTACTGATGTAAATAACAATCAAACCTCGTGTTCTGTGCTAATTATTTCTTCAGTTACTGATCCAGTTGTTTCATTAATGGCCAGTTATGGTATTTGGTAAAACTTTATTTGACAATAGTGCCATAAGACCATCATAATTATGACATGATTCTGCCATGAGCATGAATAAATGCTTATGACATGTCATTTTGTGTCATCCGGCAAATGATCTCACTTTAAATGGATGAAAAAGATCTGAGCTGGAAATAATTGGAGGACACTTAATGACATCTGTCATAAGCATTCATAATGCCCATAGTAGAGTTATGTCATAATCATGATAGTCTTATGGCAAGCTTATAACTCAAATCAACAAATAAGCTACAGGATTCAAAATGAGGGTAAAAGGTAGCGATTTATAGTGCGAAAATCACGTTAAGCTGTTTTAGAAGAGAGAAATGGTACATTAAAAGAAAAAAAAAATGTTGTTTTCCCTGATTGCCCTTATAAAATACAGGTTGTACTTAAAAGGTCTTCCAATCACCTCCAAAGCTGTCTATGTGTTTTTGATGCCTTACAACACCAATAGCCCCCTTAGGTCCTCCAACCATTTTTTTTTTTTTTTTTTTGGTTCGTGTATTACACATTCATCTAAATACTAGAGATGATAGACTTGTCTTAGTCTGGGATTTTTTTTAGAACAACCTCTGTGTGTCTAAACAGCTGATGACTGACTTGAAACATTTTTATCAACTGGTCTATTTATTATATCCACTATGCCGTCATTTAACGCCTGTCTTTTTCCTTTGAAATTTAGTAGAAAACCCTATTACGTCTATTGTGAAGTGTTGGGGCGGGGGGGGTGGGGGGGGTTCTTACATTTGTTTACTAAAGTATGACTCTTTACATATATGATCAGTGATTTTTAAAAAAATGGAAGTATTTCTGGATGATGCAGCCGAATTTAGACTGCAAAATGGAATCACAATAATAATGAATATTGTTAAAGCTATGATATGATTTAGAGCACCTTAAAAGAATAATTCAATATATTTTAATTACGCCTTAATTACATTTCTTGTAAGTGTACCTAATGTTATGACAGTAGTGTGCATAATCACAACCCTGAGCGCAAATTGTGTGAAAGTCCCGTTGCGTGAGCAGCCTCAAAGCGCCACCTACCTGTCAGTTTGTGCTTCTCCAAACCAAGTGCAGTGTTTGATCTGTAGATGCATTTTATCACATTGAATAGTCACCTCTAACACTATTTTGGAGAGACAGCGAGAACCAAAAGTGGTATTTGGTATGTGGCAAAATTGATTTTGCCATGCAGCATTTTTTTTTTTTTTTTTTTTGCCATGTAGCAAAATGGATTTTGTCATGTGGCATTTTTTTGCCATGTGGCAATATGGATTTTGCCATGTGAATTTGTATTTTTTCCATGTGGCATTTTTTTTGCCATGTGGAAAAATGGATTTTGCCATGTGGCATTTTTTTCTCCATGTGGCATTTCTGCCATTCAAAATCAATGGAAAATTTGGATGTTTATAGCTGTCAGTGGTATAGCCTGACTTGGGTGCCAGTTGAATCTTAGTGCGCTGTAATGGTAAGTGTATGGTCAAAAATCACAACCACACGTTTTTCTGCCATTTCAAATCAATGGGAAATTTTGATGTTCATAGCCATCAATGGCAAAGCCTTACTTGACTGCCAGTTGAATGTCAATGCGCTGTAATGGTAAGTGTATAGTCAAAAATCACCGCCACATATGTTTTTCTGCCATTTAAAATGAATGGAAACTATGGACGTGCATAACCGTCAATTGCATGGGCCTGCAAAATTGCAGTATACTACAATAGAAAATGCCACATGCCCAAAAAAATGCTGCATGGCAAAATCAATTTTGCCACATACCCAAAAAAACGCCACATGTCAAAATTAATCTTGTCACGTGGCAAAAAAAATGCCACATGACAAAATCCATTTTTGCCACATGGCAAAAAAATGACACACGGCGAAATCCATTTTGCCCCATGGCAAAAAAATGGCACATGGCAAAATCAATTTTCCCACGTGGCATATAAATGCCACATGGCAAAAAAAATGCCACATGGCAATATCCATTTTGACACATGGCAAAAAAATGCCACATGGCAAAATCCCAATTTGACACATGGCAAAATAATGCCACATGGCAATATCCATTTTGCCACATGTCAAAAAAATGCCACATGGCAAAAAAAATGCCACATGGCAAAATCCATTTTACCACATTGCATAAAAAAATGCCGCATGACAAAATCAATTTTGCCGCATGGCAAAAATAATGCCACATGGCAAAATCCATTTTGCCACATGGCAAAAAAATGCCACATGGCAAAATCCATTTTACCACATGGCAAAAAAAAAAATGCCGCATGGCAAAATTAATTTTACCACATTGGGAAAAAAATGCCACATAGCAAGATCCATTTTGACACATGGCAAAACAAATGCCACATGGCAAAATCAATTTTGCCACATACCAAATACCACTTTTCGTTCTTGGCCCTGCTGCTATTTTGTATCACTGCGCCATTTTTCATACTCCAAACAGGCATGACGATATGAACATGTGCACAGTACAATGTTATTGAAGAGCCGTACCAAATATACTGTATACTGTTTAGAGGTATTATCCTTATTGAACTGTACTACACCATACTAAAAATTCAAATATATATTTTTTAACTTTCTAATACACTGCTCTAAACAACCGCAATAAAAAACATATTGTTTGAATAATTTGTCCTCGACAGGCTCAATATAGGGTCAATATGTTACACTACAATGGTGGTTGGTTGAAATTGTGGGTGACCTCAAGTTCTCTCTTATGTTGTTATTGCAAGTTCTTGCTTACGTTGTTATCGTTTTGGTCATCTTCTTGTTGAGGGCAATAACAGAAATTAATAACCCACTGAGATCAGTGGACGGATCAGAATGAAGTGCTGTATATATATTTTTGACATGAAAATGCTACCATTCTCTGAGCCTGTCTCACGGCTAATTATTTACATTAATTAATTGCGGACTTATTGTTGCCTTTAGGTTCCTGTTAGCCAGTAGAGGCAGCCGGGTTGTTGTGGTTATAAAATAAAATGTTTCATTCATTCGGATCTACAATGTTGTATTAAGTGTTCCCTTCTTTTTTTTTGAGCAGTGTACATTCAGACCTTTTGGTGCAGCACAATATGCCGATACATATCGTCGTGTTTAACAGAGCAAAGTTGAAAAGTTTAAATTTGGCCTTTATATCCTTCAATTTTTCTGAAAGCGGCTTTTGGAGGGCAAAGTTTGGACACCTAGCCACATTAAGCCACAAATGGACTCATTACCTTATTACTTTTCATTCTTCACACAGCCGCTGGAAACAGAAATGTTGTTGAATCCATCTGAAGGCAACCATCATGATTTTACGACACTATGTGGGTGAGCGCTGGTCCTCTTAAGGCAAAACACAAACCCTTTTGTCCACCAGCGGCGCTAAAATCGACCAAAACTGAAAAGTTACCAAGTGTAAAATCAATGTATTACTCTTGTGGAAGGACAATGTAAGATAGCATGTACAGTGGTATGAAAAGGTATCTGAATCTTTTGTAATTCCTCACATCTCTGCATAAAATCAACATCAAATGTGATCTGACCTTGTCATAATCACACAGATGAAAAAACAGTGTCTGCTTTAACTAAAACCACCCAAACATTTATAGGTTTTAATATTTTAATGAGGATCGCATGCAAACAATGACAGAAGGGGGAAAATAAGTAAGTGAACCCTCTGCCTAAGGAGACTTAAAGAGCAATTGAAACCAATTTTTACCAAACATTTTAAGTCAGGTGTGTGCCCAGTCACTGATGAGTGGTTTAAAGCTGCCCTGCCCACTATAAAACACACACCTGGTAAGAAATGTCTAGTTGAGAAGCATTGTCTGATGCGCATCATGGTTCGGTCAAAAGCGCTGTCTGAAGACCTGCGATCAAGAATTGCTGATTTGTATAAAGCTGGGAAAGGATACAAAACCATCTCTAAAAGTCTGGATGTTCATCAGTCGACAGTCAGAGAAGTTGTCTACAAATGGAGAGAGTTTGGCACTGTTGCTTCTCTCCCCAGCAGTGGCCGTCCACCAAAGATGATGGCAAGATAGGTTAAAAATTAACCCTAGAGTGTCTGCTAAAGACTTACAGAAATCACTGGCACAGTCCAATATCTCTGTGTATTAAAATATTAATAAAATGGTTTTACTTTAAAGTTTAGGTAGTTAAATTGATATGATATATATTTTTAATCATTTATATATCGTTCTGTTTTCTGGTTAATTCTTTCCAATGAAGGTTATGTATACAGAATTTGTCTTGAAATGTTTATTGTATTTTCATTGAAATTGAAATTGTTAATTTCTCAGTGAGTATTAAAAGCAGTAAATTAAAATGTATAATAATTAGGGCTGTCAAAATTATCGCGTTAACAGGCGGTTATTAATTTTTTAAAATTAATCACGTTAAAATATTTGACGCAATTAACGCACATGCCCCGCTCAAACAGATGAAATTGACAGCACAGTGCAATGTCCACGTGTTAGTTGTGTTTTTTGGAGATTTGTCACCCTCTGCTGGCTCTTGGGTGTGACTGATTTTATGGGCTTCAGCACCCATGAGCATTGTGTAATTATTGACATCAACAATGGCGGGCTCCTAGTTTATTTTTTTAATGAAAATTTTACAAATTTATTAAAACGAAAATATTAAGAGGGGTTTTAATATGAAATTTCTATAACTTGTACTAACATTTATCTTTTAAGAATTACAAGACTTTCTATCCATGGATCGCTTTAACAGAATGTTAATAATGTTAATGCCCTCTTGTTGATTTATTGTTATAATAAACAAATACAGTACTTATGTACCGTATGTTGAATGTATATATCAATCTTGTGTCTTATCTTTCCACTCCAACAATAATTTACAGAAAAATATGGCATTATTAATAATTAATTAATAATTAGTCACGTTAAAATATTTGACGCAATTAACGCACATGCCCCACTCAAACAGATTAAAATGACAGTGTCACGTCCATTTGTTACTTGTGTTTTTTTGTTTTTTGTCGCCCTCTGCTGGCGCTTGGGTGCGACTGATTTTATGGGTTTCAGCACCATCCGTGAGCATTGTGTAATTATTGACATCAACAATGGCGAGCTAGTAGTTTATTTTTTGTTTGAAAATTTTACAAATTTTATTCAAACTAAAACATTAAGAGGGGTTTTAATATAAAATTTCAATAACTTGTACTAACATTTATCTTTTAAGAACTACAAGTCTTTCTATCCATGGATCACTTTAACAGAATGTTAATGTTAATGCCATCTTGTTGATTTATTGTTATAATAAACAAATACAGTACTTATGTACCGTATGTTGAATGTATATATCCATCTTGTGTCTTATCTTTCCATTCCAACAATAATTTACAGAAAAATATGGCATATTTTATAGATGGTTTGAATTGCGATTAATTACGATTAATTAATTTTTAAGCAGTAATTAACTCGATTAAAAATTTTAATCGTTTGACAGCCCTAATAATAATGCAATGTGTAGTTCTTCATAGCCGCTTTTTCTCTCAAAATGCACAAAATTGATGCATTTTACAATAAAATGTAAAAAAAAAAAAAAAAAATCTCCTGGGGGGCATGCCCTCGGACCCCCTTATAGGGTCTGTTTCCCTTCTTATAGCGATTCTTGTGGTCTGGGCTGAGTCAAATTCCAGGGCTGCTTTTTAGTCCCAGTCCGCCCCCAGTACATACAGTATGTGCATATACTGTATTATATTCGATTTTTATTGTGTTTGGCTAATAAGCAGTAACGCAGGCATACTTGCAACACTGTGACAACAACATTTGACTGTATATGAACATGCTTGAATATGCAGGAGGATAACTAATCAAATAAATCCACTCATTAAGAAGGCTGCTGGTATTTCTGCTTTTGCATTAATTACAAAGTCATTAGCATATCAATCAGAGAAATCAGAGATCATGTAATTAAGGTTTAACCAAAAGCACCTGCTGCCTATGTGTATGCATGCACGTGTGCATGTGTGCGTGTGGGTTTCTGGCTTAATCTAATTTCTGGCCTTTGACAAGATGCTCCCTCATCAATCCTGAGCTGTCAGACTTTGGCTTTTTTTGTTTTGTTTTTGTTTATAGTCTTGGGTGGCGGGGTTTGGCATAGCCGCTCGGCGAACTGTTGTCATGGCGATCAAATTGATTGGCAGGGACGCCTGATTAGAAAGGAAGAATAGAGGGCAGGTGGAAGAAGGCGGGTTATACATCTAGTTGAACAGATTGGGACAAAGTGAGGACTTGCTGGGTGTCATGAGGGGAGCCGCTGTCTGTTTGGCTCTGGTTACACCTAGTAAAAGACAACCAGTAATTAGTCCAACGGACTCCCCTGAACGTTTAACATTGAATGAACCAGATGTTCATGTTTCTAATTGTTGATATAATCGAGCATTTTTTAAAATTCCTACTATTATTATGACACGTTTTGGGCAGGACGTTTTATTTTTTTCAAATAGTGTAATTTTGGACTTAAGCTGCTACTTTTTTCCTTCATTTAGAATCATGCGGGTTACATTCCAGTGCAGCGTATTTGTTGATTTATTTGTGTTAATAGGCAACACATGCCTCCTAGATTGCATTGCAGTGCTACAGATGTAATAACAATCAAAAGTCATGTTCTGTGCTAATTATTTATTCAGTTACTGTTCTAGTTGTTTCATTAATTGCTTGTTATGGTATTTGGTAACACTTTATTTGACAGCGGGGTCATAAGATGATCATACTTATGACATGGCACTATCATGGGCATTACTGAATGCTTATGACAGATGTCTTTAGGTGTCATCCGGCAAATTGTGTTACTAACGTCATTTATGTCTAGTTTGGATTTTTTTACATCCATTCAAAAGTGAGATAATTTGCCAGATAATACTAAATCTATCTGTTTTAAGCATTCATTAATGCTCATGACAGTGTCACGTCATAGTTATGATCGTCTTATGACAGTCTCATGGTGCCAGTATCAAATTGTTACTAAATTCCATAACTAGCAATTAATGAAACAACTAGAACAGCAACTGAAGAAATAATTAGCACAGAACATAAATTCTGATTGTTATTTACATATGTAGCGCTGCAATGCATGTTATGAGGCATGTTGGACAACAACAGAATTGGCAGTAGGTGGCAGCAGAGATTGACTGACTCCCCCAAGAGAATAGAGATGGCCAAATGAAGCTTCTTGAAGCAATGAAGCTTTGCAGCCAATTGGTTCAAAACTTTATGGTGGTTCATTTGGTCTTATGACAGTCTTATGGCGCCACTGTCAAATAAAGTGTTACCAAATTCAATAACTAGCAATTAATGAAACAACTAGAACAGTAAATGAAGAATTAATTAGCACAGAACAATTTTTGATTGTTATTTACATCTGTAGCGCTGCAATGCATGCTAGGAGGCATGTTGGACGTCAACGGAATTGACAGCAGGTGGCAGCAGAGCTTGAATGTCTTGTCCAAGAGAACAGAAAAAGCCAAATGAAGGTTCTTGAAACAATTAAGCTTTGCAGCCAATTGGTTCAAAGCTTCATGGTGGTTCATTTGGTCTTATGACAGTCTTATGGCGCCACTGTCAAATAACGTGTTACCAAATACCATTACTAGCAATGAATGAAACAACTGGAACAGTTACTGAAGAAATAATTCGCACAGAACATACATTTGGATTGTAATTTACATCTGTAGCACTGCAATGCATGCTAGGAGGCAATTTGGATGACAACAGAGTTGACAGCAGATGGCAGCAGAGATTGACTGTCGCCCCCAAGAGAATAGAAATTGCCAAATGAAGCTTCTAGATGCAATGAAGCTTTGCAGCAAATTGTTTCAAAGCTTCATGGTGGTTCATTTGGTCTTTTGGCAGTCTTATGGTTCCATTGTCAAAAAAAGTGTCACCAAATTCCATAACTAGCAGTTAATGAAACAACTAGAACAGTAACTGAAAAAATAATTAGCACAGAACATAAATTTTGATTGTTATTTACATCTGTAGCGCTGCAATGCATGCTAGGAGGCAGGTTGGAAGACAACAGAGTTGGCAGCAGGTGGCGGCAGAGATTGACTGTCTCCCCCAAGAGAACAGAATAATTTGCCGGATAACACTAAATGACATCTGTTAATAAACATTCATTCATGCTCATGACAGTGCCATGTCATAATTATGATGGTCTTATAACAGTCTAATGGCGCCAGTGTGAATAAAGTGTTACCAAATACCATAACTAGCAATTAATGAAACAACTGGAACAGTAACTGAAGAAATAATTAGCATAGAACATGAATTTTGATGTTTTTTATATATGTAGAGCTGAAATTCATGCTAGGAGGCATGTTGGACAACAACAGTGTTGACCACAGGTGGCAGCAGAGGTTGACTGTCTCCCCCAAGGGAGCAGTGATGGCTAAATGAAGCTTCTTGAAGCAATGAAGCTTTGCAGCCAATTGGTTCAAAGCTTCATGGTGGTTCATTTGGTCTTATGACAATGTTATGATGCCAATTTCAAATATAGTGTTACCAGTTAATATCTTTAGGTGTAAATATCACATAATACAGTGAGGACCGACTTATCTATGAACAAATGACGTTTTGATGTCAAATTTGGTGGGTGGCGGCTTATCGTCAGGAGCGCCTTGTAGCGTGAAAATCACGGTAAGTATTTTCATCCAAAAGACGAAGACGAAAATTAAAATGTCTGCCAAAAACAACACCGCTTGCGCTATAATATTGGAAAGCTGCTATTAATTACCCCATCACTGTTGAAGAGATGGTTGTGATTGAGGGTGCGCACATTTTGCAGAGGAGGTTGACCACCTGTGGGGGAAAGATTGATGGAGCTGAAAGGAGGATGAAATAATTTGTGCAAAGGGAAAAGCAGAGGAAGACATTTGTAAGGAATCCATGGAAGAAAAATACACAGAGGAAAAGAGACGGTACAGGAGAAGAGATGAGGAATGAGAGCAGGGAGGAGCGAGAGGAAGGGAATGGGACTCAGGGGACTGAGTCTCAACTGTTTGTGGTGACAGCCTCCGGCCTCTGGCCTCCTCCCCAACACTTCCTGCTCCATTTCCTTTTCTTTCATTCCTCATTTTTGTCTTACTAGCTGAATTATTGCTGTTTGGCCTGTTTGTGGTCACTCCCAGGTTCGTCAAGGCTCGCCTATTCTTGTTTAAAGCAAACAGGACTAACTTTCTTTAATTCACTCTATAAATTGGACATTTTGAGTAGTAATAACACTGGGTTGAAGGTCAAACTTTTTTAAATACGTACAGATGAGTGAAAAACAGAAATAAATGTTTAACTATTTCTAATAATATGATGTTACAACAAACAATTTTGGCGAAATATAACTAGGTAGCTAGCTAGCTATAGCCATATAGCTAAGCCTTCATATTTGGCGTTCATAATAAACATGTGAAAATAAGTAAAAATAATAATGCTAATAACAATAATAACACAGTGGTATGAAAAAGTATCTGAACCTTTTGGAATTTCTGGATAAAATCACGATCAAATGTGATCTTTGTCAAACATTTATAGGTTTTCATATTTTTATGAGAGTATTATGCAAACATGACAGAGGGGGTAAAAAGTAAGTAAGTAAACCATCACATTTAATATTTTGTGCCCCCCCCCCTTTGGCAGCAATAACTTCAACCGGACGCTTCCTGTACCTGCAGATCAGTCTGACACATCGATCAGGACTAAGCTTGGCCCATTCTTCTCTATAAAACCGCTTTAGTTCAGTCAGATTCCTGGGATGTCTGGCATGAATCGCTGTCTTTAGGTCATGCCACAGCATCTCAATGGGGTTCATGTCTGGACTTGGCCACTCCAGAACGTGTAGTTTGTTCTTCTGAAACCATTCTGAAGTTGATTTACTTCTCTGTTTTGGATAATTGTCTTGTTGCAGCATCCAACCTCTTTTTAGCTTCAACTGTGTGACAGACGGCCTCACGTTTTCCTGCAAAGCATCCTGATAAACTTTTGAATTCATTCTTCCATTAATGATTGCAAGTTGTCCAGACCCTGAGGTAGCAAAACAGCCCCAAATTATTATGCTCCCTCCACCATGCTTCACGGTGAGGATGAGGTGTTGTTGTTGGTGAGCTGCTCCATTTTTATTACGACCAAACAATTCAACTTTGGTTTCATCAGCCCGCAAGATATTTTGCCAAAACTTCTGTGGAGTGCCCAAGTGCCTTTTTGCGAACATTAAACGAGCAACAATGTGTTTTTTTTTAGACGGCAGTGGCTTCCTCCGTGGAGTCCTCCCATGAACACCATTCTTGGCCATAGTTTTACATATAGTTGATTTGTGCACAGAGATATTGGACTGTGCCAGTGATTTCTGTAAGTCTTTAGCAGACATGCTAGGGTTCCTTTTTACCTCGCTGAGTATTCTACGCTAAACTCTTGGCGTCATCTTTGGTGGACGGCACTCCTTGGGAGAGAAGCAACAGTGCCAAACTCTCTCCATTTGTAGACAACTTCTCTGACTGTTGATTGAAGAACATTCAAACTTTTAGAGATAGTTATGAATCCTTTCTCAGCTTTATACAAATCGACAATCCTTATTCCCAGGCCTTCAGACAACTGTTTTGATCGAGCCATGATGCAAATCAGACAATGCTTCTCATCAAGACAATTCTTACCAGGTGTGTGTTTCATAGTGGGCTGGGCAGCTTGAAACCACTCATCAGTGACTGGGCACACACCTGACTTAAATTGTTTGGTAAAAATTGGTTTCAATTGCTCTTTAAGGTTCACTTACTACTTTTTGCCCCTTCTGTCATTGTTTGCATGCTATCCTCGTTAATATATGAAAATGATCTATAAATGATTTTAGTTAAAGCAGACAGTTTTTTCAAGGTTCAGATACATTTTTCATACCACTGTGGGTAGACAGGTTGGTAGGTAGCTAGCTAGCAGTGGTAGGTAGCTAGGTAGGTAGTTAGCACTGGTAGGTAGCTAGCTGAATAGCTAGCTAGCAGTAGAAGTCTTGTTCTTATGGACAGCATTGAAAGGGAAAATTTGTAGGGGTTTGGATTTGGATAGGGTGACCATTAAAATAAAACCCATATATATATATATATATATATATATATATATATATATATATATATATATATACACTAGGGCTGTCAAAATTATTGTGATAACGGGCTGTAATTTTTTTTTTTAATTAATCACATTAAAATCTTTGATGCAATTAACGCACATGCCCCGCTCAAACAGATTAGAATGACAGTACAGTGTAATGCCCGCTTGTTACTTGTTTTTTGGTGTTTGGCGCTCTCTGCTGGCGCTTGGGTCCAACTGATTTTATGGGTTAGTACCATGAGTGAGCATGGTGTAATTGACATCAACAATGGCGAGCTATGAGTTTATTTTTTGATTGAAAATTTTACAAATTTTATTAAAACTAAAACATTAAGAGGGGTTTTAATATAAAATGTCTATAACTTGTACCAACATTTTTCTTTTAAGAACTACAAGTCTTTCTATCCATGGATCGCTTTAACAGAATGTTAATAATGTTAATGCCATCTTGTTGATTTATTGTTATAATAAACAAATACAGTACTTATGTACCGTATGTTGAATGTATATATCCATCTTGTGTCTTATCTTTCCATTCCAACAATAATTTACAGAAAAATATGGCATATTTTATAGATGGGTTGAATTGCGATTAATTAAGATTAATTAATTTTTAAGCTGTAATTAACTCGATTAAAATTTCTAATAGTTTGAGAGCCCTAATATATATATATATATATATATATATATATATATGTGTGTGTGTGTGTGTGTGTGTGTGTGTGTAGTGTATATACGTATAAAATACATATACACACACACATATATATAATAAATAAAAATGGTTGATAATAATCCTGCAAATTTTCTAAAATACCTCTAAATTTTGAAATTGTTATTGTATTGAAGTCGCGGGTTAAAGTCTAGGTTCCAGCCTTTCCTGTATAAAGTTAGCATTTTCTGCCCATGCTTGCATGGATGTTCTTTCAGTACCCTACTAACCCTTTGCCCCCGCATGGCAAAAATGTCCACATTAGGTTAAATGAAGACTCTAAAATGTCCTTGAATGTGACAGTGTTTAATTGTTGTAATAAGGTATGCTTATGTATTCAGAAACATAAGTTGTGTGTGTTTTAACTAGGGTTGTTCCGATCATGTTTTTTTGCTCCCGATCCGATCCCGATGGTTTTAGTTTGAGTATCTGCCGATCCCGATATTTCAATTCCAATCATTCCCTATAATTTTTCCCGATCATATACATTTTGGCAATGCATTAAGAAAAAAATGAATAAAACTCGGACGAATATATACATTCAACATACAGTACATAAGTACTGTATTTGTTTATTATGACAATAAATCCTCAAGATGGCATTTACATTATTAACATTCTTTCTGTGAGAGGGATCCACGGATAGAAAGACGTGTGACTTTGTAAATTGTGACTAAATATTGCCATCTAGTGTATTTGTTGAGCTTTCATTAAATGATACTGTGGCCATGCCCAAATGCATGATGGGTGGATGTAACACGCCTTTAGCAACCATGACTGTGCGTAGTGCTACCAATTGATATATCTTCTCTGCGTTGGGAAATAACATAGGGTTTTAAGAGAAAGATCAATTGCTACCTTGCTTCCCCACATTGCTTCCCACGATATTTGTAATCGTAGGGAGACGCATTATAAGGCTTTAGCAAATTAAAAAAAGGTTCCTAATGCTGCCAAAATTCACTCTAATTATTTTGCGCTGCCTTTTAGCTCTCTATATACGTAAAACGGCGCTATTTCAGATTGTGCGCGACAATGCGTGAGTGGGTAGGGCAGCGCATGCATTAATTGCATTAAATATTTTAACGTGATACATTTTTTAAAAAATGAATTACCGCCATTATCGGGATAAATTTAATAACCCTATCTTAAGACCAAACTAAAGACTCTGGAATAGTAAACGATTTAATTAGAGCTGAAACGAGTACTCGAGCAACTCGAGTAACTCGAGTTTAAAAACTGATCCGAGTAATTTTATTCACCTCGAGTAATCGTTTATTTTGACAGCTCTAAGCATCACGTTTTGCTCGGACTACTTTTAATGCGGGACAACGTGCTGTCACGTGCGGAGAGGAAGAAGGAAAAAAAAAACTTACTGCAGCCGACAGCCGCCACAAACGACGCCGACGTTGCTAAATACTAGCCCGCACGATGCTACGTTGGTACAGGTAGTGTCTGATGCGTCTCATAGAGATCACATGTATGTTCAACTAGATGCGAAATGACAGACTCGGCCGCGTCTGGGCAGCGTTAGTAAACAGCCGCCATCTTAAAGCAGAAGAGCGCTAAGCGCTAATAAAGAGCGCTAAGCGCTAATAAATAAGATTAACGTTACTGTCGCTACTAGCTCACATAACGTTAGCCCTGCGGAGGGCTAGGTTTCAATTAATTGTGACCGCTGTCGATGCGTGGCTAACTTGTCTTACATACAGGCTTTAACATAACATAGCATTGTGGAGTGATGAGGGTGTAAAATAAAAACTTAATCATGCTAACTATCAATTTTAGCTCAGTAGTCATTGCTGGATAAAACACCAAGTCGCACTGGTCCCTAATGTGCTCCAATACAGCCTGTATCAGACATTTATTTTGAACAATGCAAAAACTCAAAATCCTATCAGGACTTACAGTTTAGACTAACTTAAAACTTAACTAGAACTTAAAAATGGCTTGACAGTTTTTTTTTTTTTAAATAAGATCTACAAGTTTTTTGACTGAAAGCAGTGAATTAGTCTTTTTTTTTTTAAATTCTAGTTACATCTGAGATGCAATTGTTGGCTGTTTTCAACAATATACATCGAAAATAAAGACATTGATTGACTGAAAATGGTTCAAGAGTAGATGAAATGTCTTGTTTTCTCATGTATATTTATAATTGCTCTTCACCTAAAAATATATTTGTTTTATCCGATTACTCGATTAATCGATAGAATTTTCAGTCAATTACTCGATTACTAAAATATTCGATAGCTGCAGCCCTAGATTTAATTAAAAAATATATATATGTTAAAAAAAAGGCATGTCCGATATTTTTTTGCCGGTTCCGATACTTTGAAAATGACCGATCGGGACATCTCTAGTTTCAACATTTAAAAGTGGTCTACCTGGGGGGAAAAAATCACTCAGGTGCAATTGAAATAAATATTTACTTTAAGTAATGAAGCCATATTAATCATTTTAATTCAGGATCAATCAAAACCTGACCTACTAAACCTAAAAAATATTTGAATGAAGGTAAACATTTCAAGTCAACATAAACCTATTATTGCAAGCTCATATAAGCTCATATATATCAGGTGTGAGGATTACTTTAATTCGTTTGTTGTTGTTTTTTTTTTCTCACGGCAGCTGTGGCAGGCTTCAGATCATCCACAAACCCAATTAGAGCCAGACCCATCTCGAAAATAGATGGATAGACTTTATAGGCAAACTAAGCATTCAATTTGGATTGAGCCATGTTATAAATCGTACCTTTTTACAACCACTAGAGGGCAGTAGTAAGTTGGCTTTGGCGCAGCCCCTGACTCTAACCTATTACAATACACTTCAGGAAGGAGATAGTGTATTGGAAGAATTTGGCATATTTTATTTTGTTTTCATAGAGGGCGGTCATGCTCGTTGGACGGGTTATATATATATATATATATATATATATATATATATTTATATGTATTGTTTTTGTTTCCACAATAAACTTCCTGTATATTTATGTATATATATGTATATATTTATATTTTGATCACTTGACTGTAAATAAGGAGGGGGGAATCAAAATAATTCCAAAAGTGGTTCAAAATGCTGTTTCAGCCTTGTAATGTTGTCCCAAAAAACTAATGGTTGACATTGTCAACTCAATTAGGCACAATTAAGATTAAAAACGGTCAGTAATACCTGCACCATGAAGCAATTATCAGAGAATCCCAAAATTTGAAAAATAAGGTCCTAATGAAACCTTTTTCAAATTTGTAGAAAGAAAGGTCAAAATGAATATGTGTAATAAACGCTCTGATATCTATAACCCTTGCTAAATCCTGTTTGTTTTTCTCATGGAACCTGCAGATGCATGTATTGACTTGCATCCATCATTTTTTTTTTTCAAAAAGAATTGTCAAATTTCTGAATTAGACTCAAAATCATGAAATTTTAGGTGTATCAAATGTGATACGTTTGGCAATAAAGGGTTAAGATTATAGTACGGATGATGTTGCAAGTGTTGTTCTGGTCTGAATTTGACGATTTTTGTGTCATCTTGCGGCCTAATATGGTCATGTAATAGGTTCTAGTACAGTATAATAATTACAGTTCATATAGATGACGTTGTGCTGAGGAAAAAAAAGATATAGCCTACTATTATTTAACAAAAAATTATATGCTTAGCAGTTACTCACAATGTTACTTATTACTTGAGTAATCTTTTCAACTAATACTTTTTTACTTGTACTTGAGTAAATTTCTGGATGACTACTTTTACTTTTCTTCAGCAATATTATCTGAAAGTAACACTACTCTTACTTCAGAATAATTTTTGGCTACTCTGTTTTTTTTTTAACTTTATTTACACAAAAACAACTACAAATAATGGGCGAACCATTCCCATATAATCAACAGATTTACAACAACAACAAAATAATAAATAAAATGGTCGGGGTCATTTTTAACACAAGCCGTACTGTTTGCGGTCTTTTGGTCCTTATAGCTTTGGGGTTCAAAGAGGAAGTTAAATTGTCCAAATATAAAGAAAACATTTTCCCCAAAACAGAAAAATTTGGTCTCTGATTAGCATATTTTACACAGTGAATGTGAAATTTTGCCAATATTAAAATAAGATTTACAACATATCTTTTATCCAGTTCTGGTTCTTCAACGTTGGATAGGCCAAACAAAATATGTCTAAAAACAATTTTCAATGATGGCACTAGACATGTGCCGGTTACCGGTTTCACGGTTTACCGTGGTGTGAAAACGTCGCGGTTTCAAAACCACTAAAATTTTCTGTCATACCTTAGTACGGTATTCGCTATTTTTCATGTGCCAAAATTCAGCCGAAGTGGCTTGGTGCGGCAGCGCTCACCCTTCCCGTTTGTTGCCGTGTGTGTCAGTGACGCTATTCTGCCAGACAGCCAGCAAACCCAAAAACAAACCCTCCAAACACAAGGCGTACTTTTCTTCAATTTATTGAGCTCTCAAATCGTGGTGAAATATACAAATGAATACATTTAAAACGTTGTACAATTGTATTTTTCCACGTGTGATTAGGTTCAACAGGATAGCAGTAGCACTATGAAAAAGTTCGCCAAAAACAAAACACACATTTTCCTTTCAAATTCAATATACAAACTAACTAAAACTTACAAAGACAAATGTTAGCCTAGGTTAAGCTGGGAGAGCAGCTTCGTCGAGGTTTTGTGTGTGTGAGTGAGAAACACGCTTGAATGAAGGGGGGGGGGGGGGAAATCGCGTCAAAGATCGCTAATTGAGAAAGGAGGTCTCACTCCTCATTTAAAAAAAAAAATTTTTTTTTTTAGATGAAACCTTTCCTCAACAATACATTTTAACTAATTTATAAAACTAACTTATACATTTTTAACTAACTTACTAACTTATGAATTCTTTGTTCTTTTTAACACAAAGGCTGAAAATGGCGAAACTTCACTTGAGCTTCCCCCCCTCAAAAAAAATCATACAGTATATATTTTTAATTTTATTTAGAAGTGTTTTTACTTTTTTATAGCAATTATTTTGTTCTTACTCTAATATTGAGCAACTTGAGCTGTGGCTATAGTCTAGGTTCTATTTATTTTAATTTTATATAAAATATTTGTTATTTTTTGTTAATTTATTTATTTTCACATTATATTCATGTTCCAATTTGCAAATATGTTTTGAAAAAAAATCCTGTTCAATGAGAATTTTTTTTTTTCTTTCTTTCTTTTTTTTAAACCCATACATCTCAATATTTTGGAGCTATAATTGCAATACCGTGAAACCGCGGTATTTTTGCTCACGGTTATCGTACCGTCAAAATCCCATACCGGCACATGTCTAGATGGCACAACTTTGGAATTAATATAATTGTTCAGGTCAACCCAAAAGATGTGGGAGTAAGTACATTCTCAAAACAAATTGGAAATAGTTTCCTCTTTTTTGGCGGGGGGCTACTCTGTTCTCTACCCACTTCTGCATAGGAGTCGTCACTTCCGCGAAGCACCTTTGGGAGGTAT
This sequence comes from Corythoichthys intestinalis, assembly GCF_030265065.1. Lineage (NCBI taxonomy): Eukaryota > Metazoa > Chordata > Actinopteri > Syngnathiformes > Syngnathidae > Corythoichthys > Corythoichthys intestinalis. The sequence continues at coordinate 61,023,824 of NC_080397.1, read as the reverse complement.
GTTGCGTTCAAGTGTGTCGCGAGATCTGAGGCCCCGAGTTGGAAAATCGTTCTGATGTGTTGTAAAGTCGTAATATGGGATGAAAACATTATTGCTGCAAACAAGAGTAGCCTATTTTAATGCTTCAACGACACATCACTAGCTGAGTGACTGGCGCTTTTTATAGACACATGTAAGATTTTTTTTTTTTTTTTTTCCGATTACTCAAACAACACGTGAATGCAGCATCGCATCAATATTACCGTGTGTGCAAATCATGCAGTTTAAGGTGCAAATGACATCCTTCCACCTGCTTTACAGGTTAGTGCCAGATAGTCCTTGTTATCCGTTTTTACCTCTGTGTTGATGTTTGCTTGGTGCCCGTTCCCATGAATTGTCAATTTAATTGGTTCAACTTTACTCTTTACGTATCAGACAGTTAACTCCTGTAAACTTCTCTGGTCGCAGATTGACGAAGCAGATTAGCTGCTGTCTTTTAGCTAGCTGGCTATGACTACAATGACAATTAAATGCGATTTAAGTCAGAGGCTCTCACTCCAGAGATTTGTCTAATATTGTGTAAATATCATCTGTGGTGCTTGAACTTTATCAATATTGATCTATTTGTTGCTATTTGTTTATATGTCCAAAATGAATCGAATCAATCTATATGAATTAATTGCCTATCTTTGGGATATAACCTCTAACAATTTAGTATGTGTGCGCATCATATAATAATATCCAGCTGTTTCACCAGCATTTTATTTGTTAATGCAGTCCCTGTAATCTGTAACAAGATGGCGTATTTTTGACTCAAACATCATTACTCGGTCAAATAGGTATTAGAAGTGGTGGAATGTAACAAGGTAAAAATACTTCATTTCTCAAGTACATTTTTGTGTATCTGTACCTGAGTACAAATATGAAGTGGTACTTTTACTTCACTACATTTTATAGCTCGTAGCTTCACTTTTACTCAAGACCGGCCCAGGCCATTTGGGGGCCCTAAGCAAATTAATGCAAAGGGGCCTATATTTTTGGCCCACCATTTCGTCACAGTGTATGTGAAACCCATACATGCTATCCAACCCATACGTCCATATTTTGTATAGTAATCAGATTTTGTTGCACTGCATACTTCAAACTTCTCACCCCAAATGATTGTCAGTACTGACAGTAGATAGCGCCAAACCTTTTTCTAAAAGAGGACAGAAGTTAAGGAAGAAATTTTATTTTTTTTAAGCTTGTAATCAAGTATCAAAACTCACAAAAGTCAAATAAAGCGAACTGTAGTAAATAAAATAGAATATAAATTAAACAATCGCCAGATTGGGGGGCCCCCTAGTGGTCAGGGGCCCTATGCAGCTGCATAGTCTGCGTATAGGCTGGGCCGGCCCTGCTTTTACTCCTCTACTTTTATAATTGTCGCCTGTGTTACACGTTACACCCCCCTCCCCACTATAAATTGATAGTTTTGGATTCATGTCTCCGGCACAATCGATAAACCCTGTGCAGCTATACCATAACTGAGCACTCGATGGCAGCAACACGAGTACAGTACAAGCAAGATAAGGCGGGTGAACAATTGAACAATAAAGACCATCACACTCTTGTACAGCAGGTGGCGGTATGCACCTGATAGTTGCCTGCAATCAGCCATTAAGCTAAAAAAATTATCTTTTTTTTAGCTTGTTTCTCTTCTGCTTACAGTCATTGGCTTGTTTTTTTTTCCATTCTGCAAAATTGTAAATAAAACTGAGCCGTCAATTTTCTACTTCTTTCTTTGAATATTGACTCAGATTTCTGTATGTGTATGGTGGAAAACACAGACAAGACTGAAAAAGCAGTTTCTGCTCTTGCACCCCTCTTTAAAATAAACTGCTGTATTTTAAGCCAAAAGAACTGTTGTGTTTGACAGAACAATGTGTCTATAGACCCTACCCACCGACGTCACAAAATCACGTGCTCGCTGTATGGTTCTGCCCACTTGTCCGTCATTTTGTGTCTGTATTATCAATGGTCTCAATTGATCGAGCAATTTATAATGCATTTCATGGAAGACCCGGTGCTTTCGGATGCCGTAAACTCACTTGATGCGTTGCATAAAAGGCGTTATGTGGAAAAGCTTCAGTTTATCCATTCGCCAGATCCATATTTGATGCCTAAATCGATGTTTTTCGACCCGCTGTCTCCGCCGAATTTGCCTGACATCTGCTAGCTACCCTGATAAGTACAACTATCTTGTCCACACAAAATCAGCCTATTCTCACGAAAGTTTGAAAAACTTTAAGAGCTTGGAGGCTTATAAATACTTCGTTGCTGGTTGGGTGAAACAGGTCCTCGTCCACGAAAATTCGGCAGGAATCTATCTTGTGCTTGGAAAGGTGAGTTACGAAATTTTCAATTCAAAATCTTTTGTTATTGCTAACATCCACTGTCAAGTCTAATGTATTTCATGTCGTTTGTCAATGGAGTTAGGGCTTTTAATGTTTATATGGTTTAGCGATAGCACTCTCACTACATACATACGTGTATGTTGTCGGCGATTAGCCTAGCAATGATCTTAATTGTGGTTGTCAGCCCAAAACCCTCTAAATATATATTAAATGCATCTTACCAGATATAAAATGACTACTACATAATCTGTGGTAATCGTTTGGAGCCCAGTTTTCTCGTCAAATTGCAGCAGCCCATCTCGCTCTCTTCTCTCCGGGTCTCTCGGAATCCGGCAGAACTTCAAGTCTCTCCGTCTTCGCCGTCTATCTTCTCTGTTATTGCAACCGACCGCCACACACGCCTTCACCATTTTGATTATTAATGTTAACGAGCAGAAAAACACGTCGTAAATAGGAGGAATGTACGTAGCCGTAACAGGGAAACATGATGTGTTGACGGACAATTGGGCGGCACCAGTCAGGAGGAAGGAGTTGTGACGTCACGTGGGTAGGGTCTATATGCTGCCATAGCAGATTCATGGCTTATTAGCCTCCGAGCTATTTTTAATTCGTCCGATTTACCCTGGAAACCCGTTTACAGACGTCGTGCAACTGCTTTTGTTTCAACCCAGCCTTAAAACGAAGGTAATTATATTATTCAAAATGTCATTTTTAGCTTAGAATCATTAATTGATGTCTAATATTTCGTTTAAATTAAAAAAATTATTCATTTGCATATTTCAAACTTTTAAACAAATGACGTCACAATGAAAAAAATGGTGTCTGTAAAAGAGTCACGGATATCTATCTCATAACTAGCGCTTAATTTTTTTTGTGTGTGTTATTGTCGCATTTTCTCCGATATGTTAAATGATAAATAATTGATCCAAACAAAGAAAAATTGGAAAAAAAAAAAAAGTTTAAAAGGGTAAATATATGAAAAAGAAAATCTCGACCACTCCTCGATGTCTGCGATTTCTGCCCTTGTTATATTGACATGTTTCACCCGTAAAATCCATCCGTGGCCATTCACAGTTGTGTCTTGACACTCAGTGATACATGCTACATGGAGTTTTTGGATCGAAACAAGGTAAGTATGCGATAATAGCTCGTTAAAGTCACGGTGTCTTTAATTCTGCTCTTTCATACTCTCACCTCCAGATAGGGTTTCGTTATTTATTAATTTATTTTTTGTTAGAAATGCCCTCCTGTTCAAAATTTTTCTTCCCCCAGAAAATTGGTATTTTAAGCTTTCCAATGGTGTATCACACATGCATATCGGACAATTTTGAAAGTTGGCCAAATTGTGGGTCTCAGAGCTGAAAACTTCAAATCACCTGAGTGTTTTCCGCCATATAGTTTAAAGCTGTATTTGTATTTTTATGATCGTTTAGTGCTAGAAAAAAAATTATGCTCGCTCGCCAGTTTCCCACTGTGCCCCATTATTGTATTAGGTCTAGTGACGCACCTGACAGACGCTATGCAAACTTCTGCACACACTTGTGAGCTTCTCAGTCCTTGGCCATGATGCAATCTTTTCATAAAATACAGAGTAAGATCAGGTGGTGTGGCAGCATGCCTGAGCTGTACTGCAGTGAGGACATGGAGCCATTGGTTTGTCATCTGCCATATGGCTTTCCCCAATCAGAACGCTCACTGTTGGCATTGCACTGGAGAGGGTAAGAGACGCACACAAAAAGATACATGTTTTCTTGCTCTGTAGCCAAATGTTTTCACGTGTGTCACAGTTGTCACACTTTAAAAGCATCATCTGAGAGTAAATGATGATGAGAATTCAACTCAATTGGGCTTGCATTTTCTGAAGGGGGTGGGAAAATATAATTTAACAACATTGTTGCCTGCATACTGCATATTTAGACATCTCTTGTATGTATAAGGCGGAAAACACAAACAAGTCTGAAAAAGTAGTTTCTGCTCTTGCACTCCTCTTAAAAAGAAACTGCTGTATTTTAAGCCAAAACAACTGTTGTGTTTGATAGAACAATATGTATGTCTATATGCTGACATAGCAGATTCATGGCGCATGAAGCCCCAGAACTATTTTTAATTTGTCCGTTTTACCCTAGAAACCCCGTTTAGAGACGTCGCGCAACCGCTTTTGTTTCAACCCAGCCATAAAAAGAAGGTAATTATTAGGGTTGTGCCGATCATGTTTTTTTGCTCCCGATCCGATCCCGATCGTTTTAGTTTGAGTATCTGCCGATCTCGATATTTGCCGATCCGATTGCTTTTTTTTTTTTTTTGCTCCCGATTCAATTCCAATCATTCCCGATAATTTTTCCCGATCATATACATTTTGGCAATGCATTAAGAAAAAACTGAATAAAACACGGACAAATATATACATTCAACATACAGTACATAAGTAGTGTATTTGTTTATTATGACAATAAATCCTCAAGATGGCATTTACATTATTAACATTCTTTATGTGAGAGGGATCGGCGGATAGAAAGACTTGTGACTTTGTATATTGTGACTAAATATTGCCATCTAGTGTATTTGTTGAGGTTTCAGTAAATGATACTGCAGCCATGCCCCAATGCATGATGGGAAGTGGAACCATGACTGTGCGTCATGCTACCAATGGATATATCTTCTCTGCTTTAGGAAATAACTTAAGGTGTTAAAACAAAGATCAATTGACACCTTGCTTCCACACTTTGCTTCCCATGATATTTCTGATCTTAGGGAGAAGGATTGCAAGGCTTTAGCCAATTGAAGAAAGGCTCCAAAGGCTGCCAAAATTCACTCTACTAATTTAGTGCTGCCTTATATCTCTCTATATAGGTAAAACGGCGTCATTACATTACAGATTGAGTGCGACAATGAGTGAAAGGATCGTGCAGCGCATACATTAATTGCTTTAAATGTTTTGACGTGACACTTTTTAAAATAAATTCATCGCCGCCGTTATCGGGATATTTTTGATAACCCTAGCTTAAGCCTAAACTAAAGACTCTGGATGAGTGTAACATTATGTCTGTAACATGAAATACAATTAGAAAACGATTTAATTAATATTAATATAATTATAATATAATTAATATTTAATTAATATATATATATATATTTTTTTTTTAAAAAGGCATGGCCGATATTTTTTTGCCGATTCCGATACTTTGAAAATGACGTGATCGGACCCGATTGATCGGCATCCCGATCGATCGGGACATCTCTAGTAATTATATTTATTAATCAAAATGTCTTTCATTTTTTAAATCTTAGAATCAATAATTGATGTCTAATATTTCGTTAAAAAAAAAAAAAAACGACTAAAAAAATTATTCACTCTTATATTTTAACTTTTAAACAAGTTATGTCACAATGAAAAAAATGGCGTCTGTAAAAAAGTCACGAATATCTACCTCATAACTATCGATTAATTGTATTTTTTTTTTGTTACTGTTGCATTTTCCCCAATATGTTAGATGATAAAAAATCGATCCAAACAAAGAAAAATTGGAAAAAAAAAAAAAAAGTTTAAAAGGGTAAATATATGAAAAAGAACATCTCGACCACTCCTTGATGTCTGCGATTTCTGTATCGCGACCCTTGTTCTATTACCATGTTTCACAGATAAAATCCCCCAAAATCCGACCGTGGCCATTCGCATCTATTAAATTCAATTCAATTTTATTTGTATAGCCCTGGATCACAACAACATTGTCTCAAAGGGCTTTGCAGAGGCAATATGATACACAATCAGAAACATCTGTGTCTTGACACTCGATGATAAACGCTACGTATTTTTGGATCAAAACAAAGTAAGTACGCGATAATATCATTAAAATCATGGCGTCTTTATTTCTGCTCTCACCTCCAGTTAGGATTTTGCTGTTTGAAATTTTTATTTTTTTTAAAAAATGCCCTCATGTTCAAACATTTTCTTCCCCCAGAAAATAAAGATTTTAAGCTTTCCAATGATGTATCACACATGCACATAGGACAATTTTGAAATGTGGTCAAATTAGGGGTCTCAGAGCGGAACTTCAAGTTACCTGAGTGTTTTCCGCCATAAACATTTTTAAGTGTTTTCACTTCATTTTCACGGACAGACATAGATGAAGAATTCAATTGCCTGAAGCATCTTGGTTTCTATCTGCAGTACCACCTATAGACCAGCAGAGAGAGCTTTTGACCTTGAATCCACAATGTTTAGTTGTCACCAAACCAGTTGATCTCCTGAAATTGCCGTCATTAATCTGTTTCCAACTTTGCACACATTTAAAAGGTCAGCCTCATTAGCCTTTGATCAACCAAAAATCCCTAAAAAGTTTCACAAATTTTGCACTCGGTGGTAGAACGAATTAAAAAATCCTTTTCTTCACATGGCAGCGCTACTAAAATAATTCTGCATCAATCCACACGTGATGGTGCAGAGGATGGCGCAGGCCCACACAGAACTGTAGTAGGCCACTGTAGGCTGTGGCCTTCTGCCAACTAACACACTGGAGACATTTGCTATCAGAAATGTCCAGGCTGATCCGACATGAGCAGCATAGTAAACATTTGGCTGAGCGCCTGCTGTTGTCCAATGCGCAACAATAGAATAGATACAGCATTAGTCTTTCACTTTGCCCATGTTCATAAAACCGTGACAGTGATAGATGATAACATTAGATTAGATTATTAGTATTTGTGAGCAGCATAGTGGGTATGTGTTTATGATGTCTGCCTAGTGGTTCTAGGGTTCAGGGTTCCTAGTCCTGCTGCACCAATTTTGTGTGGAGTTGCACGTTATCAGCAAGATCAATTAAGCTCTGAGTTTTTAGAGTTGAAGTGTATTCACCATGTCGGTTGACCGGATTTTTGGGTAGTGGATAAAACCAGGCCCAAGTCATGGGTAGGGATGGGAATTGATACAATTTTTACGATTCCGATTCCATTATCGATATTGCTTAACGATTCGATTCTTTATCAATTCACTTATCGATTCTAATTTGGGGGAAAAGAAGAACAAACGTTTTGATTGGCATCGAGTTTGTTTAATCAGAAGTCACAACCTTACAAACTCTCAACGAGGTCAAAAGAGGCCCAAAGCCTCAATGTTAACTGTGGCAATAAGTGGCAAATGCACAAGAATATGTAACATTTTACTGAAACATTTTTCAAATAGAAATAAAAAATATCGGTATATATTGACATGTAGGTCGTTGTTCTGCCTTTTGCAATATGTGTTAAAGCAGGGGTCCCCAAACTTTTTCCTGTGAGGGCCACATAACTTTTCCCTTCTCTGATGAGGGGCCGGGGTCAGTTTGTAACAGAAAAAGTGTGACGATTGCAGGAGTGCCTAAATGTAAAAAAATTATTTGTTTTTCAGAAAGCAACAATCAAATAACCCTTTCTGGAACCTTCACGGAACAAAAGTAAACAAAATAAAAATAATATAATAGTAATAAATAGTAATAACTAGGGTTGTTCCGATCATGTTTTTGTGCTCCCGATCGTTTTAGTTTGAGTATTTGCCGATCCCGATATTTCCCGATCCGATTGCTTTTTTTTGCTCCCGATTCATTTGCAAGCATTCCCGATAATTTTTCCCGATCATATGCATTTTGGCAATGCATTAAGAAAAAAATGAATAAAACTCGGACGAATACATACATTCAACATACAGTACATAAGTACTGTATTTGTTTATTATGACCAGGGGTGCACATAATTTTTTGGCCCAGGTTCTCAGAGGAGGACCTGGAGATGTGACTTGGTCCTCATTGAGCTTGAGAGCCGACCCGCCTGATGCGATAAATTTATGACAAGCTTTACTTAGAGCCAATTAACTTTAATTAATTATATTAACAATTAATGCTTGATTAACATCAACTGGCACAACAAAATTGCCATTACTTTGAAGTGAAATGTAAAGAAATAAAAAGCATCAATTCAAAATAAAGGGCATTATGCGGCTCCCACATTAACTCCAAGCCTTTTTAAAAGTGGGATGTCCTCCTCATAAGACCTCATTGAACGTGCATGTTTAGCTTTGTAAAATGCGAGCAAAAACACGTTTGTCAGTGCATGACGCTGTTCATTACCTTTATTCCGCCACTTGTCCATAGGGCGAGTGGGGTCCTGTTTGACATCGATAGTTTGCTTAATTGCCACATGCTCTCTGTTTTTTTCGTGCTTTTCAAAGTTTGGATGGCTGAAATTCTTTGACCCTACATAAAATGCGCTGCTCTTATCGGGGACATTGGGATTCTCACGGCACATTTTGTACCGCATTTCCGTGCGAGCATCATTTGCTTCTAGCCATGGTACCTCCTGCAGCCAATTTACAGCAAAAGTCCTTTTTTTCGGTAGCTCCGGTGACGTCTCTGTCGTCTGTCTTTTGACGGGGGTGGGGGAACACGGAAGTAATTACTCGGTGTGGCCTGCCTCTTCGACATTTTGAGAAGTTATTTTCTCGTCTCCGCCGCAAATACAATGGTCAGCCATCGATACGCAAAAGCGTATGGAAGCCGTTGAGGGCCAGCGCGTTTGTCTACGTCCAGTCCGCATGCACGCATGCGGACCACTTATGTGCACCCCTGATTATGACAATAAATCCTCAAGATGGCATTTACATTAACATTCTTTCTGTGAGAGGGATCCACGGATAGAAAGACTTGTGAGTTTGTATAGTGTGACAAAATATTGCCATCTAGTGTATTTGTTGAGCTTTCAGTAAATGATACTGTAGCCATGTAGCCTGGTACACCAGACTCAACGCTGTTCCAGCTATTGAGTCTGGCCACCATTCCCACGGAAACAATTTCCAGGGCGGAGCAAGCCACAGCAAACAGACAGCGGAGTGGACCAATCAGCGACGGGCAGACGTGACGTTAGTAAAATGGCGACGGCAGGACGAGGGACTTGCATACATACGAAGAGAGCGGAGTTTATTCGACATGGCTAGCGCGAGACAGACTGTTGTCAATGACTCGTGTCGATGTGTTTTTGGTCATTTAAAACTGATTTTACCGTGGATTGGAACATATTCTCGGCTCTGCCGTTCACCATCTGTGTTGCTGAAGAGACGACTTTCGACGCGCAAGAGTGACGTTGCTCGTGAAGAACACGTCACGCAAATAAACGAATCTGATTTGTCGATTGATTTTGTATCTGCTCGAAAAGGCCGTTAATGGGATGGTTCCCAGACTATTTCTCTCAGTGTTTGAAAAATACAGGGAGAATAGTCTGGCAGAGCCAGGCTAGTAGCCATGCCCAACTGCATGATGGGAAGTGGAACCATGACTGTGCGTAGTGCTACCAATTGATACATCTCCTCTGCGTTGGGAAATAACATAAGGTGTTAAGATAAAGATCAATTGCTACCTTGCTTCCCCACATTTCTTCCCATGATATTTCTAATTGTTGGGAGAGGGATTGTAACGCTTTAGCCAATTACAAAAAGGCTCCAAAGGCTGCCAAAATTCACTACCTTTTATCTCTCTATATAGGTAAAACGGCGCCATTACAGCTTGAGCGCGACAATGCATGAGTGGGTCGTGCAGCACATTCATTAATTGCGTTTAACGTGATACATTTTTTTAACAATTAATTACCGCCGTTATTGGAATGAATTTGATAACCCTACCTTAAGCCTAAACTAAAGATTCTGGATGAGTGTAACATATTATGTCTGTAACGTTAAATACAATTAGAAAACGATAACGATTTAATTAAAAAAAAAAAAAAAATTAAAAAGGCATGTCCGATATTTTTTTGCCGATTCCGATACTTTGAAAATGACATGAGTGGACCAGGATGTCGATCGATCGGGACATCTCTAACCGTAAACTTTTATTTTCACCCCCTTTCCTGGTGAAGTGTAGCCAAACTTTGGAGCAAGAGGTTCTTGGCGCCATGCTAGTTTGATGCGTCTGGACAACAAGACACGTCACGACGCAATATGCGTCTTTGGGAATCGTTAAAGAGATCGTTAAGGCTTTTTCATTGTGATGTCGAGGCCTTGAAACACTAGGAACCGGTTTGGAATTGGAATCGGATTTCGATTCCCATTCCTAGTCATGGGCGTCACCATATTTACAGTATTTCATTGGGGCACGTGCCACAGTATTGATCTGCCGTGCCCCAGTATAAATTTCACCGGTAAAAAAAGGAATAAATAAAATACTTGGGAAAACTTTGGAGTTTACAATCTCCACATGGCTCCTTAATGTGTTAATGTATGCACGTAAAATTGGCTGTGATAAGAAATGGTGCACGATAATTATTGGTCCAATAATAGGAATTATGACGTCATCCCAATAAATCCAATAATATTATTGATAGGACCAATAATATGTGATGTAATATTTTTGGCTCGGTACTCAGGACACAAAATAAGACCATAACTAATATACTTTGTTTTCACTGATTTCTGGACTATTTCGCATGTTTGTAGTGTTACCGATGTACTCAAAGTGCATACGACAGGATAAAAGTCTTATATAGCATTGGAAAAAGGCTTAAATAGCATTATTATGTGAATTAAAATAAAAATAAATAAAAATGCATTTATTCAGTACGACATGGCAAAATTACTCCATAATGGTCAAAACTGTCCACTTCACCTTTACTGTCGTACCTCCCGAACGACTTTTTATGCCACCGGAATTAGTCCGGCTTTTGTCATTTCCCTCCCGCGGCTTCGGAGAGCGTAAACAAACCAGGAGGCGTGACAGCTAGCCAACATGCTAACCCGAACCAATGTTTCAAAGTCTATTCTCTGCTTTCGAAGCGAAAAATCACTCAAAATTACCCGGGGATCATGTCACACGGCGGCAGGGTTGTCGATTGTCTTCGCCAATCGGGAATCCGCCCGGCGGCGAGCAAGTTACAGCTCGTCCCCTGCTGCAGGCAGGAGCGCGTGTTTGCCAGGGAAGCAGCTGGAGAATTACCGCCGGACAAACTGGCTGACGTCGGAGGAGCGCTTAGCTGCCTTAACTACACGGCGAAGACATAAACAGTGAGAGAGTGGCTGCAGTTGTTGTGCAGCTAACATGGCAGGATTTGTCTGAGGAGAACTTTTCTACATGTCCGTCCATGATGAAACATAAGTAAATAGTCCTTTATTTAAAGAAGTTTTGTAGTGTTTACTTTGTAATCGCTGTATTCGCGGCCAAGTTAATTTCTGATTGGGTGGAAAATTTGACAGAACACCGGGCACACCAAGAAGGCCGAGTGTAGCGCCCTCCCGACGGGGGATGTGCGACAAGACACCGGTCGTTGGCCAAGTGACATTCTTTGTGGACAAGGAGCATGTCAGCCACAAAATGCAAGCCACCTCCGTATTAAAATGTGTGCCATGATCCCAGTATTTGGCATGATACATAACACGATTTTTACTCACCTCCTCGTGAGTCCAATGGTCCCACAGTTATCGCGCACTTGTTTTGGCCGATCTCGGGGTGAACGGGAACTTTCTGAAAGCCAAAAAGGCTCACACGCCTATCGCTGGTACAGCAACAACTTTCTGCAGCCGTTTGGCTGGCTTGATTTGACAAATAAACGAATTAATCCGCAAAATCAGCTGAATCTGCAGTCCATCTGCATGCTATAAATGCTGTATTGTGAGATGCTGACCCGGGTGACGTCACATTCGCGTTCGTCCTAATCCCGAGACTGAAGCCAGAAGTCATTCATTTTCATGGCGTGGGATTAAAAAATTGAATATATAAAACGATCGCTTCCACACACATCCAAGCGGTCCATTTCATTCAGGAGCATAAAACACAGCGTGAAATAGCCAAAAAACATTGCTTTTTGGTGTCATACGCACTTTAATCCTGGTTTTAATGTTCTGCATCTGGAATAACTTTTGTAGACCACCAAACAACACACAACTTAACATGGAAATACATGTTAGCGAAGTCGCTAATTAGCATAGCGCTCAGTGTTGACTAGTAACATCTCAAAAACAACAATAATAAAGGCTAAACGGTACAGGAGGGTTTGTATACCCGCCTCTTATAGACAGAGGCGTCGCGTCCCATTAGGCAAACCAGGCAATTGCCTAGGGCCACCATCCAGCAGGGGCCCCTAGAGGGCCAACAGATTAACTCACCCAGCTTTACTGCACTGTCGCAGAGACAAGTGCAGGGAGTGTTTCAATACAATGGAATCATTTGGCAGATTATTTAACGATTCTGTTATCAATCCCCAATCAGCATTAACCATGTCACGTAGATTATACATTTTTAAGAAAGTCCAATCAGCTATTAACACCACATGATTGTTTAAAGAGTGACTCACTAAGTTCTCTCTGGGAAGTCCTTGCCGAGTTGTTTTAGATTGATTTTCACACGCCACCTCATTATTCATGTGACTACTTAAAGAATTGATTTTTCCAAAAAAGTCTATTAATGGGTCTATCGTATTCCTCGTCGAATACTCTATAAGAAAAATATAACATATATGCATCTAAAATAATCCTAAACATTTTTATTAGCAAATTTAATACTCATTTCGGTCGGTAGGCCACCAATCAGTGGTTGTTACGGAATAATTTGAATTTAGTGGGTCGTAGGGCCAATCTGACTACTGATTTCACACAAAGGTATATACCTCTGCATCCGATGGTGGTATTTTTGTGTTGCTCTTTCTTCTATTGCTCCAAGTCCAACTGTCCCCCTTACTTGCACACGCTCGAAGGGCCCCATTTTGCTTGTTGCCTGGGGCCCCCGGGGACCCTTGCTACGCCTCTGCTTATAGACGCACACGGGACTTAGCAACACACTCGGGACATTTTCCAATTACGCGACTTGAACCTACTGCTGGACAACTGAAAGGCAAAGAGCAACGAACTATTTCTCTTCCCCCCTCGCTCTTAAAAAATAACTTGCACACAGAAGCGCAACCGCCGGGGTCGCTGCCTGTCTCATACACAAATTTATTTTCAAGTCTTTTTGAAAAGGAGTAAATCTCTCGCTCAGAAACCAGCTGCATCTATCATAACGTTGTGCGTGCGTCCGTTAAAGGTGTCTGGGCGGCAGACGAGTCTTGAATTTCGTTCCGCTACTAACGGCTGTCATAAACTTATTAGGGAAAATCCTCGTTTTGGTGGCAGCGTTGGGTCTGGCTGGACTCTCTCCTTGTATGACTTAGAAGCAGACTCAGACCTCTTACATGGATAAAGGATAGCTGCGCTCTGGTTTGGTCCAAATAAGGCTGTAAGTTGTTTCAGCTAATACAGTGTATTACAAAAGTGTATTATCTTAATTAATTAATGGCTATATTTTAAGTTATTTTGAGGGGAAAATAAATTTATTATATAAGCTTCACACAGACTACTTTTCATTGTGTCAAAGTGTCATTTTGTCAGTGTTGTCCCATGAAAAGATATAAATATAAGCAGATATGCGAGGGGTGTACTCGCTTTTGTGATACACTGTCGATGTTTGTGTATGCATTTTTAATTAGGTTTAGAGCTACAGTTTGTGGAGTTAAGTGTGAGTGATGTGCTATGAGAATTGTAAATATGTTAGCATTCGTAGCATTTAAGCTAGCAGACATTTGTTAGGCAAATTTACTAAATTTACATATTGAACAGACTAAATGGACGTTTAAACACCAATTGTTTTGTGTCAAGTCTCTTGTTGTTAAGATGCGTGTCGTTTTGAACATAAGTGTACATATGTGTGTTACAGCTAGGGTTGTTCCGATCATGTTTTTTTGCTACCGATCCGATCCCGATCGTTTTAGTTTGAGTATCTGCCGATCCCAATATTTCCCGATCCGATTGCTTTTTTTTTTTGCTCCCGATTCAATTCCAATCATTCCCGATCATTTTTCCTGATCATATACATTTTGGCAATGCATTAAGAAAAAAATGAATAAAACTCGGACAAATATATACATTCAACATACAGTACATAAGTACATAAGTACTGTATTTGTTGATTATGACAATAAATCCTCAAGATGTCATTTACATTATTAACATTCTTTCTGTGAGAGGGATTTGCAGATAGACTTATAATTCTTAAAGGATAAATGTGACTTCGTTTATTGTGACTAAATATTGCCATCTAGTGTATTTGTTGAGCTTTCAGTAAATGATACTGTAGCCATTTAACTGTTCTGCCCAAATGCATGATGGGAAGTGCAACCATGACTGTGCGTAGTGGCACCAATTGATATATCTTCTCTGCGTTTGGAAGTAACATAGGGTGTTAAGGAAAAGATCAACCACTACTGTTCTTCCCCACATCGCTTCCCACGGTATTTATAATTGTTGAGAGAGGGATATTAAGGCTTTAGCAAATTAAAAAGAGGCTCCAAAGACTGCCAAAATTCTCTCTACTCATTTTACACTGCCTGTTAGCTGTATATAGGTAAAACAGCGCCATTATAGATTGAACGTGACAATGCGTGAGTGGGTCGTGCAGCGCATGCGTTGATTGCATTAAATATTTTAACGTGATTAATTAAAAAAAAAAAATTAACTACCGCCGTTGACGCGAAAAATTTGATAGCCCTACTTTAAGCCAAAACTAAAGACTCTGGATGAATGTAAGACATTTTGTCTGTAAATACAATTAGAAAAGGATTTAATTAAAAAAAATATATATATTTAAAAAAAGGCGTGGCCGATATTTTTTTGCCGATTCCGATACTTTGAAAAGGTCGATCGGGACATCTTTAAATTGTGAAAAGTGAAGGGAATAAAAAGCTTCAAAAAGCAAAAATGCCTTGTATTCTGTCTGTAAAGCTGGAAAAACTCAACATGGAATTACGCAAAAAACTGAACACATTATATTAATAAAGTGGAGTAAAAAAAAGAAGATACTGTGAGGTACAATACAGTACTGTTTATGCGACAAAAAAAAAAAAAAAAAAAATTGAGACAAAATGTCGGACAGACTCCGGCGCTGTAAAGTCGAAAGCGCGTAAGTCGAGTACGTCGTAACCCGGGGACTACCTTGTATATGTGGTTGATTTAATATTCTCGTGTTGCAAACGGATTGGCAGACCGGGGTGGTGGTCCCTCTTTTAAGATGAGGGATCGGAGGGTATGTTCCTATTATAGAGGGATCACACTCCTCAGCCTCCCCGGGAAAGTCTATAGACCCTACCCACGTGACGTCACAACTCCTTCCTCCTGACTGGTGCCGCCCAATTGTCCGTCAACACATCATGTTTCCCTGTTACGGCTACGTAGATTCCTCCTATTTACGACGTGTTTTTCTGCTCGTTAACATTAATAATCAAAATGGTGAAGGCGTGTGTGGCGGTCGGTTGCAATAACAGAGAAGATAGACGGAGAAGACGGAGAGACTTGAAGTTCTACCGGATTTCGAGAGACCCGGAGAGAAGAGAGCGAGATGGGCTGGTGCAATTCGACGAGAAAACTGGGCTCCAAACGATTACCACAGATTATGTAGTAGTCATTTTATATCTGGTAAGATGCATTTAATATATATTTAGAGGGTTTTGGGCTGACAACCACAATTAAGATCATTGCTAGGCTAATCGCCGACAACATACACGTATGTATGTAGTGAGAGTGCTATCGCTAAACCATATAAACATTAAAAGCCCTAACTCCATTGACAAACGACATGAAATACATTAGACTTGACAGTGGATGTTAGCAATAACAAAAGATTTTGAACTGAAAATTTCGTAACTCACCTTTCCAAGCACAAGATAGATTCCTGCCGAATTTTCGTGGACGAGGACCTGTTTCACCCAACCAGCAACGAAGTATTTATAAGCCTCCAAGCTCTTAAAGTTTTTCAAACTTTCGTGAGAATAGGCTGATTTTGTGTGGACAAGATAGTTGTACTTATCAGGGTAGCTAGCAGATGTCAGGCAAATTCGGCGGAGACAGCGGGTCGAAAAACATCGATTTAGGCATCAAATATGGATCTGGCGAATGGATAAACTGAAGCTTTTCCACATAACGCCTTTTATGCAACGCATCAAGTGAGTTTACGGCATCCGAAAGCACCGGGTCTTCCATGAAATGCATTATAAATTGCTCGATCAATTGAGACCATTGATAATACAGACACAAAATGACGGACAAGGGGGCGGAACCATACAGCGAGCACGGGATTTTGTGACGTCGGTGGGTAGGGTCTATTCAGGGGTGTTGGATTGGAGGGTCCATCGGGAAGTCAACTCTTGGATTCAGGAGGAGCAGTGTGGTTTTCATCCAAGCCGTGGAACAGTGTGGACCAGCTCTACTCCCTCGTCAGGGTCCAGGGTGCTTGGGGGTTCGCCCAACCAGTCTACATGTGTTTTGTGGATTTGGAGAAGGCATTCGACCGTGTCCCTCAGGGAGTAACTGTGGGTGGGTGCTCCTCCGGGAGTACAGGGTACGAGCCCCTTGCTAAGGGCTGTTCGGTCCCTGTACGACTGGTGTCAGAGTTTGGTCCGCATTGCTGGCAGTAAGTCGAATTCGTTCCAAGTGAAGGTTGGACTCCACCAAGGCTGCCCTTTGTCACTGGTTCTGTGTTCTGCGGTTCGCTAGAGAGCATTTGGATGATCTAGAGGAGTACTGGGAGAATGTGTTATGCTCAGATGAAACCAAAATAGAACTTTTTGGTAGAAACACAGGTTCTCTTGTTTGAAGGAAAAAGAATACTGAATTGCACCATACCCACTGTGAAGCATGTGTGGGAAACATCACGCTTTAGGGCTGTTTTTCTGCAAAGGCACCAGGACAACTGATCTGTTTAAAGGAAAGAATGAATGGGGCCATGTATCGAGAGATTTTGAGTGAAAATCCCATTCCATCACAAGGGCATTGAAAATGAGACGTGGCTGGGTCTTTCAGCATGACAATGATCCCAAACACACAGCCGGGGCAACAAAGGAGTGGCTTCGTAAGAAGCATTTCAAGGTCCTGGAGTAGCCTAGCCAGTCGCCAGGTCTTAACCCAATAGAAAATCTGCGGAGGGAGTTGAAAGTCCGTGTTGCCCAACGACAGCCCCAAAATATCACTGTTTTAGAGGAGATCTGCATGGAGGAATGGGCCAAAATACCAGCAACAGTGTGTGAAAAGCTTGTGAAGAGTTACAGAAAACGTTTGGCCTCCGTTATTGCCAACAAAGGATACATAACAAAGTAATGAGATGAACTTTTGGTATTGACCAAATACTTATTTTCCACCATGATTTGCAAATAAATTATTTAAAAATCAAACAATGTGATTTTCAGTTTTTTTTTTTCCACATTCTGTCTATCATGGTTGATGTTAACTACATTGACAATTACAGGCCTTTCTAGTATTTTCAAGTGGGAGAACTAGCACAGTTATTGGTTGACTAAATACTTATTTGCCCCACTGTACATCATTACCCAAATCATGGTCTGGGGTTACATCCAATATGGAGGTGTGCGAGAGATCTGCACGGTGGATGGCAACATAAGTAAAGATGTCCCGATCTATCGGGATGCCGATCGATCAGGTCCGATCACGTCAATTTCAAAGTATCGGAATCGGCAAAAAAATAACGGCCATGCCTTTTTTTAATATATATATTTTTTTAAATTAAATCGTTTTCTAATTGTATTTAACGTTACAGAAAAAATGTCTTACATTCATCCAGAGTCTTTCGTTTTGGCTTAAAGTAGGGCTATCAAATTTATCGCGTAAACAGCGGTAATTAATTTTTTAAAAATTAATTGCATTAAATATTTTAACGTGATTAACGCATGCACTGCATGACCCACTCACGCATTGTCACGTTCAATCTATAATGGCGCCGTTTTACCTATATATAGAGCTAACAGACAGCGTAAAATGAGTAGAGAAAATTTTGGCAGTCTTTGAAGACTTTTTAATTGGCTAAAGCCTTAAAATCCCCCTCTCAACAATTAGAAATATCGTGGGAAGCAATGTGGGGAAGAACAGAAGTGGTTGATCTTTTCCTTAACACCCTGTGTTACTTCCCAACGCAGAGAAGATATATCAAATGGTGCCACTACGCACAGTCATGGTTGCACTTCCCATCATGCATTTGGGCAGAACAGTTAAATGGCTACAGTATCACTTACTGATACCTCAAAAAATACACTAGATGGCAATATTTAGTCATAATATACAAAGTCACATTTATCCTTTAAGAATTACAAGTCTTTCTATCCGTGGACCCCTCTCACAGAAAGAATGTTAATAATGTAAATGCCATCATGAGGATTTATTGTCATAATAAACAAATACAGTACTTATGTACTGTATGTTGAATGTATATACTCGTCCGAGTTTTATTCATTTTTTTCTTAATGCATTGCCAAAATGTATATGATCGGGAAAAATTATCGGGAATGATTGGAATTGAATCGGGAGCACAAAAAAAAGCAATCGGATCGGGAAATATCAGGATCGGCAGATACTCAAACTAAAACGATCGGGATCGGATCGGTAGCAAAAAAAAAAAAAAACATGATCGGAACAACCCTAGTTAACATGATACTGAAATATTAGTTTGGTTTAGCCTGAGAGGATTTTTGTACAATTTTGAAACTAATGTACCAAACATTAAAAGCGCGGGGGTTTGTTAACATCAAAAATCGATTTATAATCCAATCGGAGCCTCTGAATCGTAATCGAATCGTTAGGTGCCAAAAGATTCCCACCTCTAGTACCTGTTAAAAATCTCATTTGTCATGCTATGACACAATTTTGCCGTGGCATGACATGGTGAGGCTGTCGGACTCCGATGCAGCACACCACCACAGCTTCAAAAAATTTTAGGGGAAACCCTGTACATCATTACCAAAATCATGGTCTGGGGTTACATCCAGTATTGGGGTGTGCGAGAGATCTGCAGGGTGGAAGGCAACATAAGCTTTCATACAGTGGGGAGAACAAGTATTTGATACACTGCTGATTTTGCTGGTTTTCCCACTTGCAAAGCATGTAGAGGTCTGTAATTTGTATCATAAGTTCTCTTCAACTGTGAGGGACGGAATCTAATACAAAAATCCGGAAAATCACGTTGTATGATTTTTAAATAATACATTTGCATTTAATTGCATGAAATAAGTATTTGATACATCACAAAAATCGAACTTAATATTTGGTAAAGAAACCTTTGTTTGCTATTACAGATACCAAATGTTTCCTGTAGTCCTTGACAAGGTTTGCACAGACTGCAGCAGGGATTTTGGCCCACTCCTCCATGCAGATCTTCTCCAGAGCCTTCAGGTTTCGGGGCTGCTGCCGGGCAACACGGACTTTCAGCTCCCTCCATAGATTTTCTTTCAGGTTCATATCTGGTGACTGGCTAGGCCCCTCCAGGACCTTAAGATGCTTCTTACGGAGCAACTCTTTAGTTGCCTTGGCTGTGTGCTTTGGGTCGTTGTCATGCTGGAAGACCCAGCTGCGACCCATCTTCAGGGCTCTCACTGAAGGAAGGAGGTTGTCAGCCAAGATCTGGCGATACATAACCCCATCCATCCTCCCCTCAATACGGTGCAGTCGTCCTGTACCCTTGGCAGAGAAGCAGCCCCAAAAAATGATGTTTCACATTTGGGATGGTGTTCTTGGGGTTGTACTCATCCTTCATTTTCCTCCAAACACGACGAGCCGAGTTTAGACCAAAAAGTTCAATTTTGGTCTCATCCGACCACATGACCTTCTCCCATTGCTCCTCTGGATCATCCAGATGGTCAGTGGCAAACTTCAGACGTGTCTGGACATGCACTGGCTTCAGCAGCGGGACCTTGCATGCATTGTAGGATTTTAATCCATGACGGCGTAAAGTGTTTCCGATGGTTTTCTTCGAGACTGTGGTTCCAGCTCTCTTCAGGTCATTGACCAGGTCCTGCCGTGTAGTTCTGGGCTGATCCCTCACCTTCCTCATGATCAGTGATGCCCCACAAGGTGAGATCTTGACCGACAACAAAAACTTCTTCCATTTTCTAATGAAGGGGAAAAGATATCGTCATCGCACATACCATATAATTGTTTGCATTAGTTTAACACACATAATATAATTAATCAGGAAATAGTATCATTTTCATATTTACGGTAGGACTACACTACTAATATAAAATAAATAGCACACCATAGTTTAATGAGAAGAAATAGATAGAAGAGATACACAATGCCATCTTATCACAAGATTGACGCACCAACTCTTGCAATCAGCTCTCCCAGCAAACTCCAAGGACAAAGCGCTTTGTCCTAAAACAATGACAGCCACCCCGGACAGCAAAGTTGATAGCGGGCGTCCCAATCCACGCACGAACCTGGCCCGCCCTAATAATCGCTCCAACAGTTGTTACCTTCTCACCAAGCTGCTTTCTTATTTTCCTGTAGCCCATCCCAGCCTTGTGCAGGTCTATTATTTTACCCCTGATGTCCTTACACAGCTCTTTGGTCTTGGCCATTGTGGAGAGGTTGGAGTTTGTTTGTTTGAGCATGTGAACAGGTGTCTTTTATACAGGTAACAAGTTCAAACAGGTGCAGTTACTTCCGGTAATGAGTGGAGAACAGGAGGGGTTCTTAAAAAAGAACTAAGAGCCGAAATATTTACTCGTTGGTAATGTATCAATTACTTATTTCATGCAGTTAAATACAAATGTATTATTTAAAAATCATACAATGTGATTTTCTAGATTTTTGTATTAGATTCCGTCCCTCACAGTTGAAGAGAACTTATGATACAAATTACAGACCTCTACATGCTTTGCAAGTGGGAAAACCAGCAAAATCGGCAGTGTATCAAATACTTGTTCTCCCCACTATGAGCCATTTCTGAACCAATTGAATAATTAAAAGTCAGGTTATTAGCAATTGTTTCTACAAAATGGATAAGCGACAAGACTTTTACCAGGGACTGTACTCACTTGTATGTAGAAATCCATTAAGTATGTGTGATGTACAGTGAGCAAGGCAAAGGGGATGTTGAAGGATTTTTTTTTTTACCTGCGTCAGCAGTGTTGTTTGGCGGAGGAGGGGGGAAACTGAACACAGGGGAGAAGAGAGAGACAGCGTACTCTTCATCTAAACTTTTTATCCACCTAACACTTGCTCCGCTAATATCTAGAAGGTATATTCCTGATGCTGATGTGTGAAATTTGAGAAACAGATTACAGGAAACCAACTGAGTGTCACATTGGGTCCTCCAATAGAATCTAAGTATCACCTTTTTGAATTGTGGGTGAAGTAGAACTGCGTAGCTCTTAGACATTGCATACACAAGCAGACTGCACCAACCTCCCTGCACGGTGTATCTGCTGCAGTGCTTCACCAGAAGAGTGAGTACGGAGAAGAGGAGAGTTAACGAGTCAAAGGCTGTTTCCCTCCCTCATGAATATTTTACATTTCTTGTATTTCCTCCGGTATCCTGGTGAGTATGTCCCTGTGCCAATAAACTAAAATCGATGTCATGTGTTGAGGAAAAACTGGTTTAAGCTATTCCTCAACTGAGTGTCCCTTCACCTCCCTTAAATCTTAGTCGATTGGTGATGAAAACACAATGTAGAGAAGATAAAGAATGCAGAAAGAGATGAACATGATCTGATCACAGGAAGACTATAGACACACAAGCTGCAGAAAAGATTGAATGGGTAAAGTGTACGCTAACGATCGAGAGAGCGCTGTGCTGCAATCGCATCCCACAGCAGACGGCTGAGGACTGCCGCTGATTGCGAGTGCGCGCGCTCGTGTGTGTGTGACTGCACTGCTGAAGAGGAGGAGGAGAGTAAGAACGCTCAGACTGCAGGACCAGAGAGGAACACAGCAGCAGCAGCGCTAGTGTTGGCACGCGCCGGATAAAAGTCCCAGCACCGTAAGACCTGGACGAGCCGACACCACCCAGACCCTCTCGACCGCTATGGCACAAGCGGCCAAGCACCTCCGCAAAAACAAGGATTTAGAAGCGCTAGCAGAACAGGAGCGCAAAGAGAAAGAAGAAGAAAAGGTCAAGAAGAGGAGCCGGTCACGGGATAAAAAGCGCAAGGTACTGGGATGATACACAGGTGTCGTAGTCAACCAGGGGTGGGGTTGGTTAGGTAGGGAGGGGGTTTTGGAATGTTGAGATGCCCCCTCCCTTCTTTGTGTCATGCTAACTGAATCTGGGGTGCCTGGGCACACATGGAAAGTCCGTCATGTTGTGTTTCCACTGTGTGTACACACATTCTCCCTGGCACACATGTATGTCATGGGCATACAAACACGGGAAACCTTCCAGCACACTGCATGCTCTCCTGATCCTTTCTATTGCTTGATGCTTAGTTTATTGACTGTCCTCAATCAATTGTCCGCCAATGAAGCGCTATGTTTCTGTGCCTCGTCACACTTTGCTCCCACTTTCACTGCAGTACTTTGAAATTTTACATGAACACAAATCATCTAGTGGCGGGTGCACTTCCCTTGTAGTTGGCTTTGGAATTACCACTGTAGTGGAATACCTGCAAGGTTCTGTCTTTTACCTGAAGATTCCGGAGCTCCTTGTAAACAATACATCACTCGACCGTCATTCACCTATCTAAAACTGCTGTGTGCACAGCAGTGGTTCAAAAAATGAATCATCTTCAGACTTGGTTGTTGCCTGCTGGTTGAAAATAGCTCTTCAGCAACCCTGTGCATAGTGCCAAGCTGGCTGAAAACCAATCTGGTGCTGATGCGGCGGAGTGTTGTAGCCAAATAAGAGTGCTCCCTCCCCCCGAGTCTTGGGATGCTTGCATTTTTCATTCCGTAGATACGCTATGTTAAAACGAGAGAAGGCAGTTTGACTTCCATGTTCCACAAGAACGTTAAATCAGATATCGTAGCCAGGTTCATGTCAACCTGTGCTCTTGAAGAAGTGTGAGAGCTAGTCATGAATGTGTTTTGCACGAATGTGAGCCAGTCTGGAAAGGGGTGTTGCAAGTAGGAAAAGCCTGCAGGGCTCTAACAATGTATGCATGAGCGCGGCTGAGGTTTCTTCTGAGGCTCTTAATGCAGAAGTTTGACTCAACGTGCATTGTTTCAGGGGATCCTATATCGGTTACGTAACCATGGAGCTTTAGTCTCTTAAATAAGCCTTTCCAACGCCCCCCCGCCCCCCCCCCAATCTCTCATCCACATTTTAACTCTACCTTATGTCCAGGCATGGGATGTTGACCCAACAGTGTGACACAACGTTTTTCCCTTTATTATACAAATATTGGCAAAGAAAAGGTGCCACACTTGTTTCTGTTATTTTATCACTACCAAAGCAGCTTGTTATTATCTGTGCCTTTTGGAACTACTGTAAATTCTGTTGACATCATTATAGTGTAACGATCCATCCATCCATCTAACGCTTAATCCGGGTTCGGGTCGGCAGCTTTAGAAGGGAAGCCCAGGCTTCTCTCTCCCTAGCCACTTCAACCAGCTCCTCCAGCATTCCCAGGCGGTCCCAGAGGCAGTCTCTCCAGCGTGTCTTGGGTCGTCCCCAGGGCCTCCCGCCGGTGGGACATGCCCGGAACACCTCTCCAGGAGGCATGCGAACCAGATGCCTGAGCCACCTCAACTGGCTCCTCTCAACGCAGAGGAGTAACGGCTCGACAGAGTCCTTCCCAGATGACCTAGCTTCTCATTCTATCTGTAAACGCTAATTTATGCTTCTGCGTTCCATTGATGGCGGCGTGACGGCGTAGACCCTTTGCCGTCATTGCAAATTTGAAGTTCTGCGTCAAGGAAACGCATTGCTCTGTAATTCACCGGCATGCCACTTGAGGGGGTGTGGTGTTGTCTTTGTACTGTTTTGGGGAACTCGTGTGTATTTAGCACCTGCAGCTAATCAATATTGAACAACAGAAGTTGTTAATACAAATGTTGAAGCGTAGGCGACAGAAAAGACGTTTGTAAATGTTTGAAAACGATGGTGTTGTTGTGCTGAACTGGAAACAACGTTCTGAGCAGACCAATCACAGGTGGAGGTGGACGTCAGGCTACAGTGTAGGGTCATAAATTGGGTCTGCATTACGTAGACGCAGAAATCAGCCTTAAGGGAGAGTCCTGACACCCTGCGGAGGAAAATCATTTCGGCCGCTTATCTTGTTCTTTCGGTCACGACCCACGCCTCGTGACCATAGGTGAGGGTAGGAACTAAGCCTGAACGATATATCATTTAAACATCGCCATCGCGATGTGTGCGTGCGCGATAGTCCCATCGCAAGGACGTGCGATAGTTTTTATTTTTTTTAATCCACATACGCCCTGTTTTCTGCTCTGCGCAGAGCCTCACACCCTCCCTCTCCCAGCTCTTTGAACCTCGCAGTCACTGCAGCACTTGCTTATTAAAGTTAACGATGCTGGTATCTTTGATCTTGCCAAAGAAGCGGACATCACAGCGCAGCAGCTGTCAATCATCGTTTAACTTGTTAAACAGTTTCTGCAAGGAAGCCGCGTTGGAATGAATGTGTGTGTGTGTGTGGAGACGTTTGAGACATATAAATTAAATGCCAGAAGTGATCATGAGGAGTTCGTAATTTCTACATGTCCACCAAGAGTCACAGCTAAGGTAGATAAACAGAAGTATTGAATAGAGCCAAGCATTTTTCGACTACAGTACTTTATTCTTGTTCAAAAATGATTTGGTTTGACAGTTATGTTTAAAACTGATCATAATTATTACATTTGAAATGCTTAAAACCATTTATTAATATATGTTTATATACTGTATAAATATATATTTAAAAACATACTTTTGGGAAAAAGAAAAAAACATGCCTTATATGTATCTCTTTCCAATGCTAAATCTGAATAAATACACTGAGCACACACAAAAAAAAAAAAAAAAAATTGGGGGGCGCAACTTCGCGGTTTTTCACTTATCGCACGGATTGTGGTCCCCATTAACCGCGAAAAACGAGGGATCACTGTACACTGTGGTGATGGTGAGTCATCCAAAGTCTTTCCAAACAGCTATTCAAGTCATCTAGTGAAAATGTCTTTAAAAAATATATATATATTTTTTCGCAATATAATATCGCAAACCCCCCCAAAAATTGCAGCAATAGTTTTTTCCAATATCGTTCAGGCCTAGTAGGAACGTAGATCGATTGGTAAATCGAGAGCTTCGCCTTTTGGCTCAGCTCCTTCTTCACCACTACGGACCAGAGTCCGCATAACTCCAGACGCTGCACCAATCCGCCTGTTGATCTCCCGATCCCTCCTACCCTTACTCGTGAACAAGACCCCAAGATACTTGAACTCCTCCACTTGGGGCAGGATCTCATCCCCGACCCAGAGAAGGCACGCTACCCTTTTCCGACTGAGGACCGTGGTCTCAGATTTAGAGGCACTGATCTTCATCCTGACCGCTTCATACTCTGCTGCAAACTGCTCCAGCAAGAGTTGGAGGTCAGGGCTTAGTGTAATGATTTCAAGTTTTACCCTATTAAGGTTGACTTTTAGCAAACTTATTCAGAGAAATCTCTCAATGTTGTTTAGTAACGTGACAACAGGGATATGCTGTTTTAAAGGTTTTATAAAAGTTTTCATTTTATTTTAGAAGAGTATCCTTGAGCCTTAGCCCGATTAACTTGAGTAATTCGATTAACAAAAAAAAAAAAGCTTCAAATCCAATTTTGCTGCTTCGAGTATTTGTGTAGTTGGAGTGAAGTTGTATTGGCTTGTCTTAAGTGTTGCATTTAGTTTTGCTGATTTTGGGTGGATACACTGCCCTCTAAAGGCAACAGCGAATATGCCATAACTCGTCTAACATGGCTGACTTCAGCTGCTCCCTGTTAAGATCAACATAAGGTATGTTTTTGTTTGAGCTAATAAGTTTGTTTATGCATTCATTATTTAGTTTAGAAGTATATTTAGCAGTGTTTTGGGCAAATTAAGCTACACGGTAATCAAGCAAGCTTACACCGGATCCGGTGCACAGCCACCTGCTATCGGGGAGGTTACCATTCATGTGTATACTATGCTGTTTTGTAAAGCTTGTCTGTTACTTACAAGACGGAGAATTGGAAGGGAAGACAGTTGTGGCAGCGGAGTCCTGACCCATTAGTGTGCACACTTTCAAGTAAGAGTCATTAATAAAGTTCATCTGGTCAGTGTGCACTATGGCTACTTTGCTACTCCAGACTGTCGAGCAATAAGGTGTCTGCTTCTGTAACACATCCCCATCATGCAAGGGTAAATGTTTGGTCTCAACATTGGTAGTTACAATATATCAGTATAACCTGCATGTACACTTTTTGTTGGGGACAGGACATTAATAAGACCAAATAGATTGGGAGAATGGCGGTCAGGGCTAGATTTCTGAAGAATATAAACCTAATTAATTGATAGGCTAAATGATCAATGCAAAATAAAGCTGTATTGACTTTTATATTAATTTCATATGTATTGGTTCAGGGGATACAGTGTTCAATTCAAACCTTTGTTAAAAAAACAACTTAAGAAACATTTTGAAAACTTCCAGAATAAATATCTGGATGTTAATAGCCAATTGAAAGTGCAATTTTTGAACATAAATTATTTTAAAATACACAATAAATAAATATCTCTTAACTATCCACGAGTGCAAAAAATAAACATTTGTCTGAAGACCACTCAACGTTGTCTGTCTAAATACAGAAATTAACTGAAAAAACTTTTTAGTCCGGGAATAACAAAAATAATTTAAAATGTAGCCTTTCCTCAGGTAAAACACTACTGCTTTTGTCAACAAGCACAGCCAAACTTTAAAAAAAAAAAAAAAAAAAAAAGGAAAGCTCCCTTCGGCTAATTTAAGACCACATGAATAAAAATTAAAACGAAAATTGGGGAGAAGGGGGCAAACCTCTTTTCACTACATTTCTCACAATTTAATTAACGTTAACGGTAAAAAACACAAACCAAAGGACACTTCTCTCTAAGCAGCTTCCTGTTGGAGTTTTACAAGTTAGCAAATTCACACAGTTTAATGTTATTCTAACTCCAATGCAGGTCAGACTTTCAGTAGCAAAATTAGTGGTGTGTTCCCCACCTCCACAGCATTGATGTCTTTTTACATTACTTCTAATGTCCCGCCTCTTCGAAGTGGGCGGAGGAGGCTGCATGTTGTCGACATGTTGTATTTCTGTCGGGTCTGTGAGTGGGTGCATGAGTGTGTAGTGGTGGGGTGGGGGTGGGGGGTCAAGTCCTCAGCCAATCAAATGTGCATTTGAGGGAAAAAATTGGACCGGGACATTCAGCAAGGGAAAAGGGGTAAATGTACTGTAAATGTGGACATAATTAAATTAATTCACATAATAATGGTATGGTCCAATGGCGTAAGTTTGCATAGGGACGGTAGGGACATAACACTAGCAACTTTTCAGGATGCTCAAATTGTCCCCACCAACTTTTAAGCAACCTTATTTGCATTAAAAAGAGTTCAGTTATATAGGTTATTTAGATTGTCTTCCCATATGTTGTAATCATAGAATAGACCGTACCGTTATTAAGTGAATTATTTTCATTATTTTCAGACTTCAATTTATACCTTTTCACTTGCTGAATGTGCCGGTTCATTTCTTTTCTCCCTCAAACGAACATTTGGTTGGCTGATGAGTTGAAGCCCCCACCCGCCCCGCCACAAAGACACACACACACACTCACACAGCCCCACCAGATTCATGTCGACAATATGCCGCCGCCTCCGCCCCCTTCGGAGAGTAGCGATATTTGAAGTTTTTTTTTAAGCCAGCAGCAGCAGCCACTGTAAATCATGTAAAAATAAGTCAATATTGTGGAAGTGGGGGACACACCACTAATTTTGCTACTGAAAGACCGACCTGCATCAGGGTTAGCATAACATCAAACTTGCTAACCTGCAAAACTACTGCGGCCAGGCCAGCCTCCGCAAGGAACAACGAAGTCAAGCTAGCTGTCGCTTATTTGGATCATTCTTTGCATTATGTGCATTATGGTAATTTCGTCCCTACCAATGTTGAGACCAAACCTATGCCCTAGGTATTAAAGGAATTCTGCTTCCCAGCCAAGCCGCCGGAACAGCGACAGCCGAACCAATAAGCGTCCCGCTGGCGCAGCCCCAGTAAGTTGGCCGGAAAGCCAAACCCTGCGCGTCCACTCCAGTGTTAACCCTTTGTACTAATTCCATTTTGAACGGTTCAAAGAAGGCCCACCAAAAACAGGTTGACAATTTATTTGTCGAGAGTGATCAAAAAGCAAGGCAAAACAGAGGACGGAGAGGCAATGCAGGGTCCGCAAAACAACGGATACATCGGAATGTTCCCCAGACGCGACAGTTGTTAGCTAAATGTTCAGTCTTTTGAAAGCTGCGGTGGAATGGGCCGGGCAGAAGGCGTGCTTGGCTGTTGTCTTGGGATAATCCTTCTGTGGCGGGTTTGGGTGGTCAAGTTCGTGTGTCGTCTTTCGTGGCTGGGTCGTTGTTGCCACGGCAACAGGGGTGGGGGTTCGGCATGCCTTGACGTCTAAGGCGCCGAGCTATCAACTTGTTGCCTTGGTAGGGTGGGGGTTTCCTGACCCCACTGAAGAGCTGCTGACATCTTTTCCTTTGCTTATCAGGCGAGGGCTGATAAGCTGGTCCACTTTACTGTATCAAAGGGGCATGGAGCTTGTTTCTTTAAACTATGGTTAAATGCTTTACTATATTGAATGTGTTAGACTAATGCAAACAGTAATATGGTGTCTGAGAGAAAAGTAACTATCCCCTTCAGTACGGTTAATTCTATCCTTACAACATATGGGATGACAATTTAAATGACCTATATATCAGAAGTCATAATATAATGCAAATAAGGTTGCTTGAAAGTTGTTGGGGACAATTTGGGCATCCTGAAAAGTTGGTTGTGTTATGTCCCTACCGTCCCTATGCAAACCTACGCCCTTGCCATCGTGTGAGGTAAACCCCAGTGGTGTAGCACAGTGCGGCTCTCTTGGCTAACAGTGACTATCTTCTTCTGCATAAACATTTTGTTGGTTTCAGTCCAAGTTATGCCTCTGTCTGCTATTCTTTGCCCTGCAATATCTTTCCCCACCCTACTCTCTAAACTAGAAATAGGACCTTCTCAGAGGTACCTGTGCCAATATATCCGAGACTGATTGTAATACCGTCTTAAGTGATGATGCATGTGTGTGTGTTTGACTGTTTGTGCAGGTTGGTGCAGCGGATTAGTGGTGCTGCAGTGGTTACTAAGCTCATCACAGTGAGAACCTGTCGTCTGATCATTTCTACCCGCTTTCCTGCAGTCTTGTTGTCAGAGATTAAAGTGAACATTTTTGAAGCAATCCAGTTTTAGTTAGAACCCCTGGCAGTGCACTTTTGTTATTGGCAGCTCTATCATCTCATTAGTTAGTCAGTTTCATGGACAAAGATGTGTAGCCCTAATTACCTCTGCAAAGTCAGCCATATCTTTACAGTCGCTCTGTTTTCTGTGTCATGTTTAGTTGGAGGATTGTAAAAGCTAATGAGTCTAGCGCAGTGGTCCCCAACCTTTTTTGCACCCTGGACCAGTGTGATGTGGGCCTTTTTTTTTCACGGGGCGCTGTCAATCGTGAAAGGTTTCTTGGCTTTAGTAATACGGTTCGCCACAAGTTATGATGCTTACATTGCATGCGCTTTTGTTGCCTCGTTTGCTAGGTTTTAGCCACATATTATGCAGAATGGAATTGGTCCTAGGCTCCTCTTCCGGCTCAGCAAGTGGCATTTTCTCCGTAAAAAATCTGTCCAAAGACATCGCCGCCCGCAGCACACAGCCAACAGCGGCTAACGTTACTGTTTACATTGACTGATGCTGGGCTGCAAACATTTCAGTAATGGCGGCCAACCACCAAAATGCGACGTACGCAAATCTGTACTTGGATTAGTATTGATGTGTCAAGAGGGCTCAGGACAGATTGCGGTTGATAACAAATTATTTATTATTTCTCTGCAGCCCAGCAGCAAATGCACCACGGACCGGTACCGGTCCACAACCTGGTGGTTGGGGATCTCTGGTCTGGAGAACATCAAAATCTGATTTTATATTTTTATAATTATTTTACCAACGTTTATTCACCACATTTGGTAGCTCCCGTGGCTCTTGAAGTCCTCTGGGCCCACTATCAAAACCACTGGCCCAGGTCAACGCGTCAGGTATTGATCCCAATAATCACGTAAAAGAACAATTTGCTTAAATAACGTGGAGAACATTTATTTTTTTTGCGGTAGATTTAATTAAAAGTGTAGCTAAACGGAGCATAAACATGAATCTAGTGCGGTGGTTCTCAAACTGGGTTCCATCGAACACCAGGGGTTCGATGAGTCAGTCTAAGGGGTTCGATGAAGGTCAAGTCAGGCAGGGCTAGCGGAGAATCACTCGAGTGCTTCCAAGCTCCGCCCCTGGCAAATTGCCGCTCTGGACGTCCGCCAACCCTACAATGTCAGGAACTGCCTTTCTATCGTAGGCCCCTGGGCTTCAGTGCCATTGTAAACAAAAGCTTAACAACCTCAAAAACTCAAAACTTAGTTTAATTGTGGATTGCATACAACTTTCAGGTGCATACCACCACCTACTGTACAAGTGTGTGGTGGTTTTTAATTGGTTAATATCTTGTTCACCTGCCAATCTTGCTTGTATTCGTGTTGCTGCTTCTAGTGCTCAGTTAGGTATAGTTGCACGGGGCTTATCGGTTGCACCAGAGGCATGTAAACACAACTAGTATTTCACATTGAGAAAAAAATCAAAGTTACGTGTAACGCATGCGATTATTTAAAAAGTAGTGGAGTAAAAAGAGCAGATACTGTACGTGCTGTAAAATCTAGTGAAGTAAAAGTAAAAAGAGGGAAGATGCTACCACCCCTATGCTTCACAGTAGGGATGGTGTTGTTGGGATGGTACTCATCATTCTTCCTCCTCCAAACACTATGAGTGGAATTAAGACCAAAATGTTCCATTTTGATCTCATATGACCACATGACTTACTCCCATGACTCCTCTGGATAATCCAAATGGTCATTGCCAAACTTAAAACGATAGAGTGATTGGAAGAGATACTTCTTTGTCACAAAAAACATTCATGAAGTTTGGTTCTTTTATGACTTTATTATGGGTGAACAGAAAAAGGTGATCAAATCTGCTGGGTCAAAAATATACATACAGCAGCGCTAATATTTGGTAACATGTCCCTTGGCCATTTTCACTTCAACTAGGCGCTTTTGGTAGCCATCCACAAGCTTCTGGCAAGCTTCTGGTTTAATCTTTGACCACTCCTCTTGACAGAATTGGTGCAGTTCAGTTAAATTTGATGGCTTTCTGACATGGAATTGTTTCTTCAGCATTGTCCACAAGTTCTCAATGGGGTTTAAGTCAGGACTTTGGGAAGGCCATTCGAAAACCTTAATTCTAGCCTGATTTAGCCATTCCATTACCACTTTTGAGGTGTGTTTGGGGTCCTTGTCCTGTTGGAACACCCAACTGCACCCAAGACCCAATCTTCGGGCTGATGACGTTCGGTTATCTTAAAGAATTTGAAGGTAATCCTCCTTCTTCATTATCCCATTTACTCTCCGTAAAGCACCAGTTCCATTGGCAGCAAAAACAGCCCCACAGCATAATACTACCACCACCGTGCTTGACGGTAGGCATGGTGTACTTGGGGTTAAAGGCCTCACCTTTTCTCCTCCAAACATATTGCTGGCCATTGGGGCCAAACAGCTGGATTTTTGTTTGGTCTGACCACAGAACTTTCCTCCAGAAGGTCTTATCTTTGTCCATGTGATCAGCAGCAAACTTCAGTCGAGCCTTAAGGTGCCGCTTTTGGAGCAAGGGCTTCCTTCTTGCACGGCAGCCTTTCAGTCCTAAACACGCTTGTCTGTGGACACTGACACCTGTGTTCCAGCAGCTTCTAATTCTTGGCAGATCTGCTTTTTGGTGATTCTCGGTTGAATCTTCACCCTCCTGACCAATTTTCTCTCAGCAGCAGGTGATAGCTTGCGTTTTCTTTCTGATCGTGGCAGTGACAAAACAGTGCCATGCACTTTATACTTACAAACAATTGTTTGCACTGTTGCTCTTGGGACCTGCACCTGCTTTGAAATGGCTCCAAGTGGCTTTCCTGACTTGTTCAAGTCAATGATTCGCTTTTTCAGATCCATGTATGTATATTATGACCCAGCAGATTTGATCACTTTTTTTCTGTTCACCCATAATAAAGTCATAAAAGAACCAAACTTCAAGAATGTTTTTTGTGACAAAGAAGTATCTGTTCCAATCACTCTATCAGAGAAAAATCAGAGTTGTAGAAATAACTGGAAACTCAAGAGAGCCATGACATTATGTTCTTCTCAAGTGTATGTAAACTTTTGACCACAACTGTATACTGTATTCTCACTGTGTTATTGTAAGTTGGTTTTTAAAAAATTGGGGGGGGCGCAATAATATCGCATATCGCAATAATTTATGAGAATAATTATCGCACACTAAAATTTGTTATCGCGACAGGCCTACGTGGAGCTAACGGCACGAACAGAACTTGTGGCTCTTGGCAGGCTGTGCCTCGCTATCTCACTCCCGCATCACATGACCAAACAAAAGTAACGTTGCGTGCCCTTCAGGGTGCCTCAGAAAACATTATATTAGGGACAGTACAATATAAAATAAAATAATAATAATATGCATAAATTCATTTACAGAACAATTCCCAAGAATTGCATGTTGTTTTGTTAATAAAAGTTTAACGTCATTTGAAAGAGTCGGAGATTTGTTGATGCACTGAAAAGCTGGATCAACAAATCATGCCCCTAACCCATTATTGCCAAACGTCTCACATTTGATACACCTAAAATTTCATGATTTCGTGAATAATTCAGAATTTTGACAATTCTTTTTGGAAAAAAAAAAAAGATGGATGCAAGTCAACACATGCATCTGCAGGTTTCATGAGAAAAACAAACAGGATTTAGGAAGGCTTATAGATATCAGAGCGCTTATTACACATATTCATTTTGACTTTTCATTTTACAAATTTGAAAAAAAGGTTTCATTAGGACTAGAGATGACGTCATTTTCAAAGTATCGGAATCGGCAAAAAAATATCGGCCATGCCTTATTTTAATATATATATATATATATATATATATTTTATTTTAATTAAATCGTTTTCTAATTGTATTTAATGTTACAAACATAATATGTTACACTTATCCAGAGTCTTAAGTTTAGGCTTAAGGTAGGGTTATCAAATTTATCCCAATAACGGCGGTAATTAATTTTTTTTAAAATGTATCACGTTAAAATATTTAACGCAATTAATGCATGCGCTGCACGACCCACTCACGCATTGTCGCGCTCCATCTGTAATGGCGCCGTTTTGTCTATATAGAGAGCTAAAAGGCAGCGTAAAATGAGTAGAGTGAATTTTGCTAGCCTTTGGAGCCTTATTTTAATTGGCTAAAGCCTGACAATCCCTCTCCCTACGATTAGAAATATCATGGGAAGCAAAGTGGGGATGCAAGGTAGCAATTGATCATTTTCTTAACACCTTATGTTATTTCCCAACGCAGAGAAGATATACCAATTGATAGCACTACGCACAGTCATGGGTCCACTTTCCATCATGCATTTGGGTTGAATGACTGCAGTATCATTTACTGAAAGCTCAACAAATACACTAGATGGCAATATTTAGTCACAAT
The DNA here is from genome assembly GCF_030265065.1 of Corythoichthys intestinalis. Taxonomy (NCBI): domain Eukaryota; kingdom Metazoa; phylum Chordata; class Actinopteri; order Syngnathiformes; family Syngnathidae; genus Corythoichthys; species Corythoichthys intestinalis. The sequence goes on along the minus strand of NC_080397.1, from coordinate 60,989,833 downwards.
ATACAAAGTCACAAATCTTTCTATCCGTGGATCCCTCTCACAGAAAGAATGTTAATAATGTAAATGCAATCTTGAGGATTTATTGTCAGTACTTATGTACTGTATGTTGAATGTATATATTCGTCCGAGTTTTATTCCTTTTTTTCTTAATGCATTGCCAAAATGTATATGATCGGGAAAAATTATAGGGAATGATTGGAATTGAATCGGGATTAAAAAAAAAAAAAAAAAAAAGCAATCGGATCGGGAAATATCGGGATCGGCAGATACTCAAACTAAAATGATCGGGATCGGATCGGGAGCAAAAAACATGATCGGAACAACCCTAATTAGGACCTTATTTTTTAAATTTTGGGATTCTCTGATTAATGCTTCATGTTGCAGGTATTTAAGGGCTAACATTTAAAAAAAAAAAAAAAAAAAAAAAAAAACTTTTGAAATTTGCGGCATCTGGGGAGCAAGCAGCCAGGATCAAATGGGATTTCAACATGCCAAAAAGACAGTTGCATTTACTGTCTTTATTTCAAAAAGAAGGAAGATGGTTCAAAACGAGTCAGAAAAGCACAAAGAAAAGAAAGACAAAAGAAAAGTCCAACAGCATGGCAATTGGGCATTGGTTGTTTTCGGCACTATTTTCTGCGTATGTTCAGGGACCTGTGCCTGTCTCGTCATCCCTGCGCTGTCATATGTACTTTACGTTCCGGCACCTTATGATTTACAAATTAAGCACTGCCTGTCAGCTATTACTTGTGATTATTATTGTGACCACAGGTATCATCACGCCCCTCATGAGGTCAAGGCAAGTTTAAGACCACAATAAGTAAGGTTAGGATTAGTCAATACGTAGTCTCACCCAAGGAAGTGTTCAGGGTTGTATATCACGTCTGTCAGTTCTGTGTCCTTTGAATTGATGGAATGTGTATTCAGGTGGCCTTAGTGGAAGCCCATAGTCGGATGACTCAGCAGGCTTGGTCCATTCAGGTTGATGGAGGCTGGGGAAGACTGTATGAGTGCTGTATGGGCAGGTTGGCTGGGAGCTGCGGCGCACACTCCTTTAATTAACGCTGCAGCGGAAGATGCGCGTGAGGCCAAGCCCCCAAACCCACCGCTCCCTCCTCCTTCCTTCACAGGCTTTTTTTATGAGGTTGCAGAGAACGAGTTCATAGCTGCGATACCACCCATTCAGGTTCGTGTCATTAAAGAAATCTCCCAGTATTCTTAAAGTGATCCTCTAACTTAAATACATGTAGGCTCTAATAAACCACAATTGTTCTCTTGTACTAAAATATGTTGTTAGAAACACATAAAATAAATCAATGGCAATATTTTACAATATTTAGTCCATATTTTGACCGTTAGTTGGCGCCATGGTTTGCGGGCTCGCAGTGATGACATCATTGGGATCTTTCCAAATGTGTAGTGTCAAGTTCTTAGGTAGGCATTTGTAAAATTACCCAAAAATAAGGAGAGAAGACACTCAGTTTTCTTGGCCGAGGAGAGCAAAAGAGTGACTAGACAGAGGAATGCTAGATTACCAAAATTGATCTAAAGAAAAACCCTCCTTGCTATTTTTATTTAGGGGTTTGTCCTAACACAGAAGGGTGCCGCCCTGAGGGGGGGGGGGGCAAGCTGGAGACACCCATGTGATTTTGGTTGGCTATGTGTGAGCATGTAGGTGGAACTAACTAAGTACACGTGTGTAAGCAAAGGCACATGTAAAAAAACGGTCAAAATGACCCAGACACTTCAGTTATGCAACGCTGCGGCCATGGAAGATGTCCTCGAATGGAAAATTGTCCTCGAAGGTCTAGACGAAAGTCCAGATGCCAGGTGCTGAAGATGTCTCGGAAGGTCTAGTTACGCAATGATGCGGCCATGAAGCAAGGCAGTTGTCATCCCGACCCTCTTTACTCTTTGTAACACTTAAACATTATACTACAACCTAGTATAGCAAGCAATAATCATTTACTGGTTATATCAATAAGAGACAAATATGGCAATATGTATTTTTCATGGTATATATGAGCACAAGCAAATAATCAATCAAGCAAATATTTAATCAGTCAACCCTCGATAATTACCTCAACATGTAGCGTGTTCAACAATTGCTTATTGCTGCCTAAACTCGCGAAGTAAAATGCCACGATGTGCTGCTTTTGGATGCAATTTCCAGCCAAATGGAAACAAGGGGAGTGAAGTGAGTGGTCAAGGTGGAATTATTGTTTTTAGTGAAAAAAATGTGCATAAGTGGAAGCTTCTCCCCCTTTTTGGTCCCTGTATGCACGTACCCCACCCACCACGCGTTACATCTGGCGCCCGAACATTTTCCTGGATCCTCAGTCAAGTAAGGGATCCGTCTATTTTCTGGATCCGACGGTCCCATCACGTCTGCAATATTGGTTTCGGATCTGTCCATTTTTTTGATTCGTCGGTACCACAGCGGCTTTTCGGATCAGTCTTTTTTTATGGAATCGACGGCTGCGACATTGCCATGGGATCGGTCTAATTCCTGGATCTTCGAGTGAGTAAAAACACGGATTTGGGTTACTATTGCTATCTTTTATGTTGACTATTCTCTGTGGGAGTTTTCCCCCAATCATACTACCGTAATTTTCGCACTATAAGGCGCACCTGACTATAAGCCGCAACCCACCAAATGTGACACAAAAACGGCATTTGTTCATAAATAAGCCGCACTGGGCTATAGGCCGCAGCTGTCCTCACTGTATTATGGGATATTTACACAATAAAATATTAACCGGTAACACTTCATTAGACTGCAGCATCATACGACAGTCAGAAGACCAAATGAACCACCATGAAGCTTTGAACCAATTGGCTGCGAAGCTTCATTGCTTCTAGAAGCTTCATTTGGCCATCACTGCTCCCTTGGGGGAGACAGTCAATCTCTTCTGCAACCTGCTGTCAACCCTGTTGTTGTCCAACATGCCTCCTAGCAAGCATTGCGGCGCAACAGATGTAAATAACAATCAAAATTCATGTTCTGTGCTAATTATTTATTCGGTTATTGTTCCATTTGTTTCATTATTGCTAGTTATGTTATTTGGTAACACTTTGACAGTGGCACCATGAGACTTTCATTATGACATGACACTGTCATGGGCATTAATGAATGCTTATAACAGATGTCATTTAGTGTTATTCGGCAAATTATCTCACTTTTCAATAGATGTAAAAGATCTGAGCTGGACATAAATGGAGTTAGTAACATAATTTGCCAGATGACACTTAATGACATGTGTCATAAGCATTCAGTAATGCCCATGATAGTGTCATGTCATAATTATGACGGTCTTAGGACAGTGTTATGACGCTGCTCCCAAATAAAGTGATACCAAATACCACAACAAGCAATTAATGAAACAACTGGAACAGTAACTGAATAAATAATTAGCACATAACATGAATTTTGATTGTTATTTACGTCTATAGTGCTGCAATGCATGGTAGGAGGCATGTGTTGTCTATTAACCCCCCCCCCAAATCAACAAATAAGCTGCACTGGACTATAAGCCGCAGGCTTCAAAATGATGGAAAAAAAGTAGCGGCTTATAGTCCAAAAATTATGGTAAATAATTAAAGCACTATGGCACGCTACAGTGACGACAGTGACTCTGACGTGGACCTCACAACAATGTTGGAGTTCGTCAGGGAACGCGTGTTTGCTTACTGCTGAGCTCCCGAGTGATGAGTGGTCAAGGTGGAAATATAATTTTTTGTGAATAAATGTGCATAGTTGAAGCTTCTCCCCTTTTTGGTACTTTTATACACGTATCCTAGCTACCACGCGTTACAATGTACAAGACATGGATTACACAAGGTGTGCTCTTTGGCCTGTACTGTATGTAAAGCACACGACAGCTCTGGATGCTAACAATCTACATAATTATATTGGGATAAGTTTGAAAACGCAATATGCTTACCTTGAATATCTGCTAATAAAACCGGACAGCATACACTCTCGCTCCCAACCACAGTTCCCAACAGGACTCTCTCGCATCACCAGTTTTGCCCAACTTTTGTCTTATCAGGTATTTGCTGCACGCATTTTTCCCTGAAGCTCGTCTTGTGAACGATCGACAGTACTGTCCTGCTCTTCACTTTTCAGATCTGGTTCAAATAGGAAGGGTAGAGCTGACGACATGTTGGGAAAGCTAACAAGTGACTAGGGGTGTGACAATATATCGAAATGGTGGTATATCGTGATACTTTATATCCCAAAAGGTTATCGATATGCCCCTGCCAAGAATCGAAATATCGTTTTAAAAAGGTGTCAATGTCTAAAAAAATTAATAAAAATGAACCAACAAGTTGCTATCAAAATCTTCCACCATAATAGTGTCTCAATTAACTCTAAGGCTGCATTGACGGTGCTTGACGCCCAATCCATTTAGACAGAGATTTAGTCATTCTGTCCGATTTTCAGGGCATTTACAGGTTACTTGCTGTCCATTTTAGGGCGTTTACAGGTAATTACCTGTTGAGTTTGAGTCACTGCCTATTCATTTGGGTGATTCCCAGGTCACTTCCTGTTCATTAACTCAAAATCAACAGGAAGTGATCCATAAAATACTGGAAAATCAACAGGAAGTAACTGAAAATCAACAGGTAAATGACCTTAAATGGCAGAAAAAGACCTCTTTGCCTGGCATTGGCTGCCACTGACAGCCGTAGACGTTCAATCCATTTGAAGTGGGAGGGCTGGCAGCGAATTAACGAAAGTTCATTCCCTGCCCCCCTTCCAGTTCAAATGGACTGTTGGTCTACTAGTGATAAACTCATTCCAATTCACAGCAGGAGCTTGTTTTTCTGTTTATTAGTTGGCTGTCCTAGAAGGATTTCCTGACCAATGTATCGATAATCGTTGTATCGCCATATCGTCAGATCATCGTTATCGTGAACTTTGTATCGCAAATCGTATCGTATCGCGAGGTACCAAGAGGTTCCCACTCCTACAAGTGACACGCTGGAATTTCGGCAATGGGACCAGTGACGTCACGCACTGCGACGTAACAAGAATGGCGACCTATCATTTAAAATAATTTTACAAACTTTATTAAAACAAAAACATTAAGGGGGTTTTAATGTTAAATTATTATAACTCATTCTAACATTTATCTTTTAAGAATTACTTGTTTTAAAAATAGAGGATCCCTTTAAGTTGTTATAAATTCCGTTCAAGAATAGTTTAAAAAAAAACAAAAAAAACATGCACACACAGATGAATGAGGAGGCAATATCAAACATCCAGCAGGCACTCCTTCTCTGCAGGGGTTCCGGCTTTCCCAGAACTGAAGCTTTTGAGTATTTAGTGCTGAAACACTTTCATTCTGTCTGGGATGGTTTTTAATGTTATTTGAATACGCCAGAATTTTGGTACAGTAAAAGCATACATTCACATGAGCGTGTTGGCTGCTGATGGTAAACAAAGCTCATCCGACACATACGATTGCGCCAGTCCCGGCGTTAAACCTTAATGATGGCAGCGTTTGCCTTTGTTCATCCTCCCACTGCAGCACATAATCTATTTATTTCCGAGACAGCACGTGAAATGATGTGTCATATTGAGAGGGGCTTCCTCAGACTCTCCGTCAAGTGCCTCCCTCCCTTTCTGCCGTCTTCCTCACAATCTCTCTCCTTGGCCAGTTGTGCTAATCTCTCCTCTCAATTGTTATTCTGACAGTGCAGCTATTGCATAACTCGTTGAAACCAGAATTGAGAGAGATCAGGGTTATTGAAATGCGTCCTCATAATGTACAAGTAAAATGGATGAAAGATGGCGCGCGAATACAGATGCAATGCAGTAATGTAATGTGATATGTCATTGTTGTTTGGTATCACACAGCAAAGCTTTTGGTGTTGAGACTTCGTCTGTTTGTTTTTTTTCCTTTAACCCAGGGGTTGGGAACATTTTTGGCTGAGACAGCCATGAACACCACATGTTTTTAAATGTAATTCCATGAGAGCCATACAATATGTTTAAAACTAAAAATACAAGTTAGCATACAGCATCCATCAGTGAGTTTCTTACAGTGCTCTGCTGGAATTTTAGACCATTGTTCTTTGGCCAACTGCTCCAGGTCTCTGAGATTTGAAGGGTGCCTTCTGCCTGTTCAATCACATGGCTTCTTTAAAGGACTGTAAAAAATGAAGTATTTGACATAGAGCGCTGTGGTTAACATGACTTCAAAGCGCAGATTTTAACCTCGCTCCCAGTTTTTATTTGGCACTGATTGACCACGGAAAACTGGAGATATGGTCCTTTTAATTTCAGAATCAGTACTATGAAGGAAGTATTCACTATTGAACTATTCAAGCCAGGAACTAATTCCTCCACTAGAGGGCACTCATGCTCTTTGGACGATTGATGCTTTATTTCTATAAATTTTTTTGAAATTACTGCTTATTCTGTAATCATAACCAGTTACTCAAAATGTTGCTCATTACTTGAGTATTCTTTTCACCAAATACTTTTTTACTTGTACCTGAGTACATTTTTTGGATGACTACTTTTACTTGAGTAATATTATTATGAAGTAACGCTACACTTGAGTCATGTGTAAGATATGCTTGATTGTATGACCATTATACTCTGGAGGTTATATAAGTTAGCTCTCCCAAGCTATTATGAAGAATACAGTTTTAGCCCATAATCATGTGCTTACATTTTTATTACCGGCAATTGCTCACATTTTGCTGATAAATAGATACACACACATACAGTATGTTGATTCATCACACACCGTCTCAGTACTTTTTCACCAAGCTACTTCGAGTGCAAATGTGTGTTCAAAACAAAGTTATCTTGCTTGCTCAAGAGTGTGACTGTTAATTTAATCAAGAGTGTGACTGTTAAATCAATGACTAGAATAAGGAACTTGCCCGATCGAAACTGCCACGTTGGACAACAGTGTTGTAACTATATTCTGCCCAGCAACAAGCCCTCAATAAAAGTCAGCAGCGTGGGGAGTCTGGAGAGAGACCTCGGTGAGATTCCGATTTGGCACGTTGCGCTCTCCGACTCTCCCCAAAACTGCAGTTTGGTAAAAGTCTACTCTCTGACTCCTGTCTCCTTGTGTCCTGCCTTTGTCACCTCGCTCTGGGTCAGCAGCTAAATTGAAGAAGGTGTTTTAGACCCAACACGTTTTTGGCTACTCTACCCACCTCTGGTCTTACTCATATTTTAGTCATTTCAAAATGTTTTCGTGTTCGTCTAGTTCTAGTTGACAAAATCTCATACATTTTTTTTTTTTTTTTTTTTTTTTTTTTTAGTCAACAGTTACTCATAAAGTTTTCGTCTGTAAAATTCAAAAGTTTCAGTCCGAAAATTGACAAAGGTTTCCAACAATTTCGAATTAACCTAGACGGATAAGCACATGTTGTAGCATCTACAAGAACGAGGCCAACTTTGTGATGATAATGCACACTCAGCAGGAAAAGCAGTACATTTTTTACAACTAGAAAATGCAATGGCCGTTAATGGCATTGACTTACATATGCGTTGATAGAATCCAAGTACATTGGCATCTATAGAATTAACATACATGGCCGTCAATGGCATGGATGTACTGTACATTGGTGTCAATGGCATGGACGTACATGGCCGTCAACAGCATGAACTTACTTGGGCGCCAGTTGAATGTCAATGGCCTGTAATAGTAAGTTTTTGGTCAAAAATTACAACCACCCATGTTTTTCTGCCGTTGAAAATGAATGGGAAATTTTGGCAATTAGAAATGAATGGAACTACGTACAGTACATGGCAATGGCATCCCACAATGGGAAAGTTTTTGGCGAATTTTGGGGGAACTGTGGGCTTTTGGCAAATTCTGTATTCAACCTTTATACCCCTTACTTAATTTCGGATGTATGATTTATGTTAATTGGATGACAAGAGCAAGATACAACTAGCCATTTGCAACAATTGAGTAACTTGCATAGCAAAAGTCTGCTAGCTTAAATGCTATAAAATGCTAATATTTACAACAATTGGCTAACTTGCGTAGCAAACGTCTGCTAGCTTAAATGCTATAAAATGTTAATATTTACAACAATTGGCTAACTTGCATAGCAAAATTCCGTTAGCTTAGATTCTAAATAATGCTAATTTTTACCAGATAGTTTCTGGTGTAGAATAGAAACTATCTGGTGCGCACCAGATTGCTTAAATTTATTTTATTTCCATATCAACCTGTGTGTTAATGCAGTGATAACAAATTTGGCCTTTGTGCATCCAAGGATACTCGGTCCACTCAAATGACTTCCAAATGAGTGCAGTGCGGATATCTTGAGTCGCCTAATCCTTGAGTCAAGTGTCATCACAATGTCGTAGCATTATGGCGCTGTTATTAAAAGCCTGGGCGTTTGTAAACCCCTTCATCTGAATCCTCACGAGGGGCAGAAGTGGTTTCCCTTTGATTTGATTCTCTGCTCTGCAGGAGGACGGCCAACGAAAACAAGAGAACACAAGCGAGCCATGATTGCATTAGCCAGATCCGTTTCACATCTTTCATCGTTTACTTAAGATGCCATGAAGAAATGACGACTTCATTCTGATCATTTTCCACACATTCACGGTGATTTGTTTCTGCTTGTGTCATTTGTGTTGTTTTCCCCTGAACTTGTGCTTCAAACCATATTCCTGTTTTAAAAAAACACAAAAAAAACATAATTTTGAGACTTTGAATCATTCCATGTACATAACCTAACTGTTAATACCTGTAATGAAGTAGATAATAGGACAAAATTTAAAGCGAAAAAAAAAAGTACACTGCTGCAAGGGCGTAGGTTTGCATAGGAAAAGTAGGGACATAACACTACCAACGTTTCAGGATGCTTAAATTGTCCCCACCAACTTTTAAGCAACCTTATTTGCATTATATAATGACTTAAGTTATATACCGTATTTTTCGGACTACAAGTCGCACCTGAGTATAAGTCGCACCAGCCATAAAATGCCCAACGAAGAGAAAAAAAACATATACAAGTCGCACCGGAGTATAAGTCGCATTTTGGGGGGAAATTTACTTGATAAAATTCAACACATAGAACAAACATGTAATCTTCAATGGCATTTAATATAAAAATTAGGGCTGTCAAACGATTAAAATTTTTAATCGAGTTAATTACAGCTTAAAAATTAATTAATCGTAATTAATCGCAATTAATCGCAGTTCAAACCATCTATAAAATATACCATATTTTTCTGTAAATTATTATATATATATTCTGTAAAATAAATTGTTGGAATGGAAAGATAAGACACAAGATGGATATATACAGTGGGGAGAACAAGTATTTGTGTATCAAATACTTGTTCTCCCCACTGTACATTCAACATACGGTACATAAGGACTGTAGTGGGCATTTCACTCTACTGTCATTTAAATCTGTCCATGCTGTCCTCACTCCGAAGCGTCTACTTTTTCCAAAGCTAGACAGCTAGTGAACGACGCCTTAATAATCAGACTTCTTCCTTTTTCATCTGATTTATTAATAAAATAGCCTCAAACCATTGTCCTCTTTAGACCGTCGTAAAACTACAAAAAAAAAAAGTACACAAGCATTGCATTAGCAACAACGTTAGCTTAGCACGCTATACAGGTTCACTAAACCTAAACAAAAAGCGTCTCATACAAAAAATAGAACATTTCGCTTACTAACATAATATGTACATTCTTTACAACAACCATACTTACGGACAAATCTTGTCCAAGGATCATATAAGCACAACATTACAACGTAGGCGTCAGCCCGAGACGTCGTGCAGCCATATTGAACTGGCAAGAAAAAAATAAACCATGTCGCAAAGCGACCACAAGAGTTCGCTGTTAGACAGTACAAATGGCCCTGCTGTAAAATATCTGAAATATATGCTAAATTTGTCATAAATATCTAAAATAAAAGCTAAAGTTAAAAGAGCCGTTTGAGAGCCGAAAAGAGCCGGCTGTTTTCAATGAGCCGATCCAAATGAACCGGATCACCGAAAAGAGCCGAAAATCCCATCACTATTCAGTTGTGTATAATGAATCTAAAATATATGAAAGTCTAATATTTATCAGTACATTACAGAAAATAATGAACTTGATCACAATATGCACATTTTTTTTTTAGAAGGACTAGTATGAAAATGCCAGATGAATACTTCAGATTTGAAACATGCTTCCATTTTTAACAAATATGTGAAAACAGCTGCAACGATGAGGCCGGTCGATTAATTAGTCATTAGTCCTGTATCTGTGTCATGTTTAGTGTCAGCGTGCTTGTTTGCAAACCCTCGCTTTTACGGAGCAGAGGCACGTGGCTCGCCAAGTGGCGCAGGATTTACTAGCTAGCTGCGAGGAGAGTCGTGTCACCCTCCCTCTAATTGGCAGACCCTAGAGATTGTCCCCCCCTTCAGTTGATGCAGAGCCAGGTGCCCACGTCTTTCTTTCCCTTTCCCTCTGTGCCTCAGTGTGCATCCTTGCTATAATCAATTCTCCTGCTCCAATATGGACTCCTTCCTTGTTTCCACCTCTCTGGTGCAGTTACTTGTGGCATGGTGCAACACTGCAGAATTTCTTATCCTGTCATACGCTCTGCTCATTTTAAGCAATTGACTATGCAACGTGCTGTTTTAGCACACTTTTCAGTCTCCAGAAATGAAGCAATTAAATATATACCCTACATTAAACATTGTGATCAATCTAAATAAGATATTTTGGCTACAATCTCAGTCATCGGGCATGTGTGTGAGGGAAAACAGTGACGTCAGTCCAGGGTGGAGGAGAATCTGCGAGAACGCAGTTGCTCCACAAGGTCAAACGCACCTCCATCTGGACCGCGTTAGTACACACGTGCATGTAAACTTGGCACAAGCACACTCATGTCAGCAAAGCCTTAGTCAGCACACTGCGTGAGTGTTTAATGTCGCCCTCTAGTGTTCAAAACGAGGACTTTGTAATTGAGTGAAGACTGACATCATCTTTACAGCATTCGCTTGTACCATATGTCTTTATTTATTGTTGTTTGACATTTTGAGACAAGAAAAAACTGATTAGCTATGTTTTAATACATTAATTCCTTTAATATATCAGAGAAAAGTCTTGTGATACTTTATTCCAAGCACAATTATCTTGACATTACTTATTTACTATTATTCTGACTACTATACAGTAGGGGTGCAACGGTTCAGTTAGCCCACGGTTCGGTTTGTACCTTGGTTTTGAGATCACGGTTTCGGTTCGGTTTCGGTTTGCGTTTTTTTTTTTTTTTTTTTTTTTTTTTTTTTTTAAACTGCCTTTATTTTGCTTTTTAAAAAATGAAATGAACACTTAAAATGTAAACATTTTCGACTGTTAAAATGCCTCTTAGCTCTTTGGCAAGTGTAGTGACTGACTACTGAAATACACACACACAGTAGTAAAAAAGTTACTTGGCAAAGTAACTGGTGATACCTTTTCATGTTTTTTTTTCATTCAAAAAAACAAACAAACAAACAAACCCAAAATGTTTAATGTTGTGAATCAACCGTTAAAGTTGATAAAATTGCTCCCGTTTTTGCCTTAGTTCCCTTCTGTCTACTTTCGACGTGAAAATTTTTAAACTGTTTCATCCTTTAAAGATAGACTCAAAGTCAAGATTTTGCCGATTTAGGAGTATTTTGGATAAAAAGTTGCTTAGGTTCGCTCGGAAGGTTTACTACAACAGAGCCTTTCTGAGAAGTTTACTGCTCTAAAATGGCGGCTGTTTACTAACACTACCAAGTGTCATTTCGCATGTAGTTCTATATGCATGAGATATCTAGGCGTAGATTGTATGATGTCGGCCACAATCAGGAAATATTGGAGCCGCCTAGCATCGCGTTTGCTACAGCGTCTCAACAAACACTCTTCCCTCTGCCTGTCTCTGACTTTTCAACCAACGTATTGTCTCGTTGCACAAACGGTGACCAAATCCAAACGGATGAAAAAAAAAACGCAATGCACACAAAACGTGCAGATTTTGAACGTAACGTACGGCGTACACATTTAAAAATCAGTGCTCACTTGTACAAATTACGACGAGACCGTACAACTTGACAGGTATGAATTATAGTGGACCGTCACAGTTAGGTAGAAGCACTCTGTAGCACGGGACGTCCAACTATCAGCGGTCAGGGCGAAACTATGTGCTTTCGCGAAATCATATTCGATGGCTTTGCGTGCCATTTCATAAATGTCGGGCATTATGTATGAATTTGTCTGCGAGGGAACAATATAACGCGGGTCAAGCGTTGCAATTAAATTAACGAAGCCCGCATCTTCAACCACGGAATATGGTTGCAAGTCTTTTGCAACGCACATCCCCAATGCGTGGGTTATTTTCTTGTGTTTTTCTGACCTGATATTGTAAGGCTTTTGGAACGCCTCTTCTATAGACCCGTGTGTTTTCACTGGTGTCATCTTCGGGGTTGTCCTGCTCTGAGAAAGCGATGTCTGTGGGCGATGCCGGCTGACGTGATGAGTCATGTTAGAAGTGTTGCCGTTAGCATAGGGAACAAGCGCTGAGCAATGCTTGCAAATTGTTTATTATTATTTTTTTTTTAATATTTTCTCTCCATCTGCATTGTAGTCCACGGGGAAACCGAAATTTTGCCACACCGCAGATTTGAAAGAAGCCGGTGCTTCCTCAAAATTCGGTCTGTCGACTCCTCGCTCACCATAGCTTTTTTTGTTTTCTTTCTTGTTTCACTTTCACCTCGCTCGTAAGCGAGAGAGGGCGTTACTCGGCTGCTATTACACAGGTGCTTGACAGCGATTGGACATTTACTCGCGGGACGGGAATTTCTCTACAGCTGTGCTTCACGTCACACACAGGCACACCGAGTTTGACAAATTCATTCCACAAGCGTTCGGAATAAATTACTGTAATTGCAAAACCAAAAAGGCGCGGTTCATAAAGGCGTATTGTACCGTGCAGGGCGAACCGTACGGTTCGGTTTTTAACCGCAAACCGTTGCACTGCTACTATACAGTCCCTGACAAGTCTTTTCGCTCATCCGTTTTGTAGAAACAATTGCTAAAAATCCTGACTTTTAATTATTCAATTGGTTTCAGAAATGGCTCATATGAAAGCTAAGACCCTCCCAAATGATGTTGAATGTCCAAAAAGATGTTTGTTTCACTGAAAAAAAGATTTATCATTTAATGAAGACATACAGTGCCTTGCAAACGTATTCGGCCCCCTTGAATCTTGCAACCTTTCACCACATTTCAGGCTTCAAACATAAAGATATGAAATTTAATTTTTTTGTCAAGACTCAACAACAAGTGGGACACAATCGTGAAGTGGAACAACATTTATTGGATAATTTAAACTTTTTTAACAAATAAAAAACTGAAAAGTGGGGCGTGCAATATTATTCAGCCCCTTTACTTTCAGTGCAGCAAACTCACTCCAGAAGTTCAGTGAGGATCTCTGAATGATCCAATGTTGTCCTAAATGACCGATGATGATAAATAGAATCCACCTGTGTGTAATCAAGTCTCCGTATAAATGCACCTAGTAGTCTAGTAGTCTCAGGGTTCTGTTTAAAGTGCAGAGAGCATTATGAAAACCAAGGAACACACCAGGCAGGTCCGAGATACTGTTGTGGAGAAGTATAAAGCCGGATTTGGATACAAAAAGATTTCCCAAGCTTTAAACATCTCAAGGAGCGCTGTGCAAGCCATCATATTGAAATGGAAGGAGCATCAGACCACTGCAAATCTACCAAGACCCGGCCGTCCTTCCAAACTTTCTTCTCAAACAAGGAGAAAACTGATCAGAGATGCAGCCAAGAGGCCCATGATTACTCTGGATGAACTGCAGATATCTACAGCTGAGGTGGGAGAGTCTGTCCATCGGACAACAATCAGTCGTACACTGCACAAATCTGGCCTTTATGGAAGAGTGGCAAGAAGAAAGCCATTTCTCAAAGATATCCATAAAACGTCTCGTTTAAAATTTGCCACAAGCCACCTGGGAGACACACTAAACATGTGGAAGAAGGTGCTCTGGTCAGATGAAACCAAAATTGAACTTTTTGGCCACAATGCAAAACGATATGTTTGGCGTAAAAGCAACACAGCTCATCACCCTGAACACAACATCCCCACTGTCAAACATGGTGGTGGCAGCATCATGGTTTGGGCCTGCTTTTCTTCAGCAGGGACAGGGAAGAAGGTTAAAATTGACGGGAAGATGGATGCAGCCAAATACAGGAACATTCTGGAAGAAAACCTGTTGGTATCTGCATAAGACCTGAGACTGGGACGGAGATTTATCTTCCAACAGGACAATGATCCAAAACATAAAGCCAAATCTACAATGGAATGGTTAAAAAATACACGTATCCAGGTGTTAGAATGGCCAAGTCAAAGTCCAGACCTGAATCCAATCGAGAATCTGTGGAAAGCGCTGAAGACTGCTGTTCACAAACACTCTCCATCCAACCTCACTGAGCTCGAGCTGTTTTGCAAGGAAGAATGGGCAAGAATGTCAGTCTCTCGATGTGCAAAACTGATAGAAACATACCCCAAGCGACTTGCAGCTGTAATTGGAGCAAAAGGTGGCGCTACAAAGTATTAATGCAAGGGGGCCGAATAATATTGCACGCCCCACTTTTCAGTTTTTTATTTGTTAAAAAAGTTTAAATTATCCAATAAATTTTGTTCCACTTCACGATTGTGTCCCACTTGTTGTTGATTCTTGACAAAAAATTAAAATTTTATATCTTTATGTTTGAAGCCTGAAATGTGGCGAAAGGTTGCAAGGTTCAAGGGGGCCGAATACTTTTGCAAGGCACTGTAAAGGTCCAATTTTGGCAAGACAAAAGTTTTTTCGCCTACAGAAAGTAGTGTGAAAATTGAACAAAAAATATACTTCAAATACAAAAATATTTTACATAATATAAGCTAATTGAGTAGTGGTGCTGTGAGATCCAGTTAGAATATTTTGAATGACTTCCATGGGCTTGAAGGACTGCATCCATGCGGTTCGGCAAGGATTCATACAATTTATTGATGAAGTCTTCAGGAACATCAGGGACAGCAGTCTTGCATGCCTCCCAGAGTTCATCAACATTCTTGGGTTTCGTCTTCCATGCTTCCTCTTTCATCATACCCCAGACATGCTCAATGATGACTGGGCTGGCCAGTCCTGGGGGATCTTGACCTTCTTTGCCTTGAGGAACTTTGAGGTACAGATTGAAGAATGCGATGGAGCACCATCCTGCTGCAGAATTTGTCCCTTTTTATGGTTAGGAATGTAAGCTAAGATGGCTAGCGCGAGCCATGTTGACTGTTGTCAATTACTTGTTTCGATGTGTTTTTGGTCATTTAAAACTAGTTTTTCCGCGGATTGGAACATATTCTCGGCTCTCCCGTTCGCCATCTGTGTTGTTGTACTGGTAGACACAATTTTCGGCGCGCAAGAGTGACGTTACTCGTTAAGAACACGTCACGCAAATAAACGAATCTGACTGGACAATTGATTTTGTACCTTGCTCAAGAAGCCGTTAATGGGCTGGGTCCCAGACTATTTCTCACAGTGTTTGAAAAATACAGGGAGAATAGTCTGGCTGTGCCAGGCAATGGCAAGACTGCTTTCTATGATGTTCCTGATGACTTCATCAATAAATTGTATGAATCCTTGCCGAAGCCCATGGAAGTCATACAAAATATTAAATTTGGATCTCACAGCACCACTACTTATTTCACTTATGTTATGTAACATATTTTTGTATTTGAAGTACAAGTAGTTTTGTTCAATTTTCACATGCTAAAATTTGACCTTTATGTACTCATTAAATGATCAATCTTTTTTCGGTGAAACAAATATATTTTTGTACATTCAACATCATTTGGAAGGGTCTTAGCTTTCATATGAGCCATTTCTGAAACCAATTGAATAATTAAAGTCAGGTTATTAGCGATTGTCTCTACAAAATGGATAAGCGACAAGACTTTTGTCAGGGACTGAATACAACTACCCATGCACCTTACGGCAATAGACTTTTTTTTTTTCTACTCAGAAGATTGGCAGTTTCATAAAGATTATTTTGTGAATTATTCATTACATTGTTATCGATTACTGGAGTCATATTCTAACAACTCAGCATTTGGCTCTCTTCATTTCGTCCGCTGCTTCTCTGTAGCTGAGACGTATAGTCGAGCGGCCCCTTTTGTGGTTTCTTTTGCCTCTGGCACATTCCCCCTGCTGCAGAGTTAAAGTGCAAAAGAATCTAAAGCAGGGCTGGAGGGGTCTCTGGGTGCTGAGTTGCTGTTAATGGAGAAATTGTTTGTTAGAGCATAGAGCAGTGTGACTTTGGCCTGTGCAACCCTCTGGCGGAGACATTTAATTGCCTTTACGTACGTTTCTGTGTGTGTGCGGCACGCACGAGAGAAGGTGATGTAAATATTTTTGTATGGCTCTTATATAGTCGTTCCACAACATTTTGGTTGTGGGTTCAATTCCACACACTGGTGACCACATCTAGGTATCCTTGAGGAAGATACTGAACCCCACATTACTCCTAATGCTACGTCGTCAGTAGGTACAGTGCTGGCCAAAAGTATTGACACCACTGCAATTCTGTCAGATAGTGCTCAATTTCTCCCAGAAAATGATTGCAAGTACAAATGCTTTGGTAGTAATATCTTCATTTATTTTGCTTGTAAGGAAAAAAGACAAAAGATAATGATAAAAAAAAAAAAAAAAATACCGTAATTTCCGGACTATAGGTCGCACCTGAGTATAAGTCGCACCAGCCATAAAATGCACAACGAAGAGGAAAAAAAACATGGCGGAAAACACTCAGGTGACTTGAAGTTCCGCTCTGAGACCCCCAAGTTAGCCAACTTTCAAAACTGTCCGATATGCATGTGTGATACATCATTGGAAAGCTTAAAATCTCAATTTTCTGGTGGAAGAAAATTTTTGAGCAGGAGAGCATTTTTAAAAAATATATATATTTTTTAAAAAGCAAAACCCTATCTGGAGGTGAGAGCACGCGAGAACAAAATTACAGACGCCATGACTTTAACGAGATATTATCGTGTACCTACTTTGTTTCGATCCAAAAACTCCATGTAGCATGTATCACTGAGTGTAAAGACACAGCTGTGAATGGCCACAGCTGGATTGTTTTTGGGATTTTATGGGTGAAACATGGTAATACAACAAGGGTCGCGATGCAGAAATCGCAGACATCAAGGAGTGGTCGAGATTTTCTTTTTCATATATTTACCCTTTTAAACGTTTTTTTTTTTTTTTTTTTTTTCCAATTTTGCTTTGTTTGGATTGATTATTTATCATCTAAATTATCGGGGAAAATGCGACAGTAAAAAGAAAAATACAATTAAGCGATAGTTATGAGGTAGATACAGTGGGGAGAACAAGTATTTTATACACTGCCAATGGGAAAACCCATTGGCAAATACTTGTTCTCCCCACTGTATTTGTGACTTTTTTTACTGACGCCATTTTTTTCATTGTGATATAATTTGTTTAAAAGTTTGAAATATGTGAGTGAATAGTTTTTTATTTTTTTTAATGAAATTTTAGACATCAATTAGTGATTCTAAGCTAAAAATGACAGACATTTCGAATAATAAATATAATTAATGACCTTTGTTTTATGGCTGGGTCGAAACAAAAGCGGTTGCGCGACGTCTGTAAACAGGGGTTTTCAAGGTAAAAAGGACAAATTAAAACTAATTCGGGGGCTTTATGCGCCATGAATCTGCTATGGCAGCATATAGACATATTGTTCTATCAGGGCGGCCGTGGCGCAGTTGGTAGCTGGAGTTGTCCTTGGACCGATGGGTCAGTGGTTCGATTCCTGGCTACGACTGCCCACTGTCGAAGTGCCCTTGGGCAAGGCACTGAACCCTGATTTGCCTCCAATGGGTTGACAGCGCCTTGCATGGCAGCAGCCCCATTGTTGTGTGAATGTGTGCATGAATAGGTAAATGTGTGCCAATGTAAAGCGCTTTGGGCATACCTACCATGCAGATAAATGCGCTATATAAGTACTGTCCATTTACCATTTATCAAACACAATAGTTGTTTTGGTTTAAAATACAGCAGTTTCTTTTAAAGAGGAGTGCAAGAGCAGAAACTGCTTTTTAGTCTTGTCTGTGTTTTCCGCCATATAAGTCGCACCGGAGTATAAGTCGCATTTTTGGGGGAAATTTACTTGATAAAATCCAACACATAGAACAGATATGTCATCTTGAAAGGCAATTTAATATAAAAATACAATAGATAACAACATGCTGAATAAGTGTACAGAATGATAATGTTACATGATGCATGAACAACGAAATGTGAATATACTGTCCTAACCAGGACACTACGGCTCGGTCCTGGCTATAGAGCGAGCTAAACTCCCAAATGACGATGCTGGACGTCCGTATAATTTGCTGACCTAATTTTGGCCGTCGTTATGACACAATCATTTGAAGAGTGAAACTAAAAATAGAAATAATACAAATCAATTTCGTCCTCGATACCAAACAGGTTCGCATCAACGTAAATAAATGATAATTAGCTGCTATTACAGCAACGACACAAACGATTACCAAGCGTTTGCTAGCATTAGCCCATCGTTCAAACAACCACACAACTGGCTCTAAGTTTCCGATCACGGGTGGAAAACACACAACAACAACAGAAAAGATGATACACACAGGCGTTGCCTCTGTAGAGATATTTTACAAGCATAAACATTGAACGTAGGTTCACAGCCGTGTTTCTCTCTCTCAGACGCTGCGTAGCTGTCCGTCTTCTTCTGGCTTGTGAGCGCGCTTCTTTGCGTAAACAAGTGCGAGTGCGCCCCCACTTGGGCGTGAAAGCGCCACAAACTAAAAGCATGAATTTCAATATTAAAAAAGTCAATAATACAATCGAACACACATTGCCAAAGGCAGAACGCGAACTTGGCCATAGCTATTAAGAGTTATTCAGATAACTATAATGTAAAGAACATGCTGACAAGTTTAGCAAACCATCAGTGTCACTCCAGAACACTAAAATCACATGTGAAATGATATCATAATGTGTTAATAATTTCACACATAAGTCGCTCCTGAGTATAAGTCGCACCCCCAGCCAAACTATGAACAAAACTGCGACTTATAGTCCGAAAAATACGGTAATGATTATCATTTTGCACAAAACTCCAAAAATGGGCCGGACAAAAGTATTGGCACCCTCAGCCTAATACTTGGTAGCACAACCTTTAGACAAAATAACCGATCAACCGCTTCGGGCATCCATCAATGAGTTTTTTACAATGATCTGCTGGAATTTTAGACCATTCTTCTTTGGCCAACTGCTCCAGGTCTCTGAGATTTGAAGGGTGCCATTTTCAGATCTCTCCACTGATGTTCTATGAGATTCAGGTCTGGACTCATTGCTGGCCACTTTAGAAGTCTCCAGTGCTTTCTATCAAAGCATTTTCTAGTGCTTTTTGAAGTGTGTTTTGGGTCATTGTCCTGCTGGAAGACCCATGACCTCTAAAGGAGACCCAACTTTCTCACACTGGGCCCTACATTATGCTGCAAACTTTTTTTGTGGTCTTCAGACTTCATAATGCCATGCACACGGACAAGCAGTCCAGTGCCAGAGGAAGCAAAGCAATCCCAAAACATCAGGGAACCTCCGCTATGCTTGACTGTAAAGACCGTGTTCTCTTCTTTTAAGGCCTCGTTTTTTTCCTTTAAAGTGCATGTGACACGAAAAAGCATGTTTATTTCATAATACATGCGGTATTTTATGCTCCTGAATGATATGGACCGCTTGGATGTGTGTGGAAGCGATCGCTATATTTATTTAGTTTTTTGAATCCCGCGGAATGAAAATGAGTGACTTCCGGCTTCGGTCTTGCATTGAGGAGGAGGGCGCTGTAACGTGTACGGGTGAAGGCGTCCTCTTCACGAAACAGCGGTACTGTTGTGCATGAAAACTAAGGATTCAGCTGATTTTGCAGATTAATGCGTTTATTTTTCGCATCACGCCAGCCAAAGGGCTGCAGAAAAATCTTGCTGTATGAGGGAGAGGCGTGTGCGCCTTTTTGGTGTTTCAAAAGGTTCCCATTCACCGTGGATATTGGCCAAAACATGCCCTACTACTGTGGGACCATTGGACTTACGAGGAAGTGACTAAACATCTTGTTTTGTATTATGTCAAATACGAATACAGCGATTACAAAGTAAACACTACAAACTTTCTTTAAATAAAGGACTACTTACGTTTGATCATTGATTGGCATGTAAAAAGCTCTCCTCGTGCACATTAGCTGCACATTAGTTGCACAACAACTGCAGCCGCCCTCCTCCGGGGAACGAGCTGTAAATTGCTCTCCGCCGGGCGGTTTGCCGATCCGCAAAGACAATCGACAACCCAGTCATCATGTCAAATAATCCGGGCTAGTTATGTGTGATTTTCCGCTTAGAAGACTTTGAAACATCACTCGGTTCGGGTTAGCATGTCGGCTAGCTGTCACGAGTCTTGGTTTTTTTACATTCTTCGAAGCCGGGAAAGGGAGATGACAAATGTCCGATTTAGGTGTCATAAGATATCGTTCGGGAGGTGCGACAGTAAAGGTGAAGTCGACAGTTTTGACCATCATGGAGTAATTTTGCCATGTCGTCCTGAATAAGTGCATTTTTATTATTTCATATTCCATTCAGCACAAGACTGTTATTTGTCATGACCATGCCATTTATTTAGCCGTTGGGGAAAATACTTGGATAAAAAGAATATCCTGTAAAAATACTGAAGTAAAGAGACAGAAACAATGACATTTTGCAGATCTCTTCGTCGCGTTTTCCTCGTTGTGAATAGTTCCCCCTCGACGGGCTGACTGGTCCTTCTCTAGCCATTTATTTAGCTATTGGGGAAAAAATACTTGGATAAAAAGAATATCCTGTAAAAATATTGGAGTAGAGAGACTGAAACACTGACATTTTGCGGCTCTCTTCGTCGCGTTTTCCTCGTTCTGAATAATTCCCCCTCA